>NC_056741.1:519468831-519768831 GCF_019279795.1 Protopterus annectens
TGTTACAGTGGCCTCATTTCCCAGAATGTCTTAATTTGCATGCCAATCTGTGGTTATTTGGGTAAGTTCTCTAATACACACTTTTCCTTGATGCACAGTACTACAACATGGGGCTATGAATTTCTATAGCCCTGTGCATGACAGTTTTGCTTCATAGATTACAGTTTGACTCTAAATACTAGCCAGTGTAGCAGCAATGTAAAAATTTATCGAAGGATATAAAAAATACATTCACATAATCATTAAATGTTACTGAAACGAACTGCAAGGTTAAATAAAATGTAAATGGTGCTCCTTAATGTAACTATGGAGCACAATTTATAATGCAACTATGATACTTTGTTTCATGTTGCATGAGATATTAACTATTATATAATGACTCCCTATTACTATTGGAAAACGTGCACGCTGTTTGGCCCAACCCAACCAGCATGCCCATTGTAAATCCTACAATATACTAACGGAAAAAGGTCTGGTCGCCCGGACTTTTTTCCATTGGTATAAAGTGCCCCCAAAACCTTTTTTTTTACAATTAAAGAAAAAGAGAGAAAACCGAGAAACAGAGACTTTCTTTTCTCTGTTGCTTCCACTTCAAAGCATTGATGTACTGGGTATGCATGGAAAAGCAAGTCCCATACACATGCGCAGTACATCAAAACGAAGAAGCAGTATACCACAACCGACGGAAGAACAGTAACCCGCCGTTATACAAAGACATTATTTAAGAAAAGCAGGTGTTTTTTTCTTAAATAATGTCATTGTGTAATAGCAATAATCGACTCCATGGTTCTGGTATATTGAAGATTTACCCACAGTTGCCTTTGTTTAATCACTTGGGCTTCGCCCTCATGATTAAACTACACCAACCATGGATAAATCTTCAATATACCACACAACGTCGGTTATTGCTTTAATAGACATCCATTCTCAGAGTATGAAGTAAAGGAAAATGGAATGTTCAGTAGCAAACTAAAGCTTATGTGACAAGGAAGTTTAGAGCTTGTGCAAATCTAGGACCTGGATAAAGGAACTGTTCAGAGCACTGCTTCACACCTGTCAGAACACTTGTTGGTTGAGGTCTGAGAAATAAGTGCTAAAAGTGGTTAGGCAATTCTTTTTTTTCCATTTCCTTGCTACAGTTCTTACTTGCTGCTGTTTTGTGCATCCTGACTGATCCACTTTGAGACTGACAGGAAAGAATAACAATACTGTTGTTTTGTTTTTTTGTTGAAACTGCTGTGTTGAAATTGAAAAGGTACCGTGTCTCCACAGAGAGGGGAACTTAACCCTAACCTTTACTCTTGAAAAGGTACTGGACATTGCATATGCAAACACACATTATAGTTGTACAACACAATCTTAACTGTTTGTGTGGCTAGGACAATATTATCACAGATAAAATTTTTAAAAAAGTACTTATAACCCACACACACACACACACACACACACACACACACACACACACACGCACACACACACACGCACACACGCACACACGCACACACGCACACACATGCACACACACACACACACACACACACACACACACACACACACACACACACACACACACACACACACACACACACACATGCACACACACACACACACACACACACACACACACACACACACACACACACACACACACACACACACACACACACACACACGCACACACATCATCCCATAAAAAGTAATTGGGCAGATTCAATAAAGCCTACACTAAGTGTACATGATCTGTATTGAAGAACATCTCTTCCTCATTTTTGTTCTCTCTAGTCACTAAGAAAGATTACACTGTGTACATGTAGTCTACATTTTGTGGTAACCTTTATGAATCTCTGTCAGTATTTAAAGCTGGAAGAAAATCAGTAGGAAAATGAAAATTAGGAGGAAAAACACGTGAGTTATGTCTGTGTTGTCTGTTCACTCAGAACAATGTACACTTAGTGTAGGCATTATTGAATCCCAGGGATTCTCTTTTTATTAGGTGTTAACCAAATATTGGCAGCAGAAGCAGCATTCTTGTCATTTCACTAGCCTGAGCCTAAGTACAATAAAGCAAAATGGGATTGTTGCAACAACCTATACAGGTCAAATATATGATGAACAACTGCATGCCTCCAAAACCACATTGTCTGACTATATTCCATTTCAGAACTTGATATTACAGTTATTTGATAGAGATATGTTCATGTTAATAAGTAACAGTGCTACATCTTCATGAAGAACTGAAAAAAGATCTAATAAAGACAGAGTCAAAGTAAAACTTTACTACAAGTATTAAGTGAACATAATAACAATTTGCAATAGTGAAGTATGATTAATGGGGTCTATATTAGAACACCGAACTTTCAAAATTTCGAGTGTTCTAATATTGAACCCTATTAATCGAAAATTTAAAACATCGAACATACAGAGCAGCAAATTTTTTCCTAGGGAAAAAATTTGCTGTTCCTAGGGAAAAAATTTGCTGTTCCAAAACACATACACACAACAGAAGCACACCAAACAAACCGCAATCCACACACATACACCTAAACTCTTTTACACCTAACCCTACACTAAACTATACATACACCACTAACTATCCACTTACCTTAACCCAAACCCTAACCCTAAGGTCCGTCACTATCGCAAGGTCACCTCACCCACGCCCTAACCCTAACTCACCTACCCCGCCCTAACCCTCACGTCCACACAATTGCACACTTACTTGACTTGCACCCTAACCCTAACTCACCTAACCCACCCTAACCCTCACGTCCACACAATCGCACACTTACCTGAACCCGATCCGTAACTTTCCACCACAGTGCTGAAAATACCGAAGCAACAGAAACAGACAACCGAATTCTTTCCCTAGGAAAAAATTTGGTTTTCTGTTTCTTCAATATTTTCAGCGTCGCTAAAAAGGGGTTGATATTAGAACACTCGAAATTTTGAAAGTTCGGTGTTCTAATATAGACCCGATTAATGACAGATGAAGTCACTTCAACAGCATTCACTCTTGGGTGACAAATGCCATCTTTACATCTTGCTTAAGTAAATACCACAAGGTAGAAAGAACAGCTGGGAAAAGTGTGTAATTTTCCTGAGCTGTCTCTAGTGTTTACGACTACTGTATTGGTAGTTACTGGAACATCTTCAGTCCCCAGGGTGCAAATATTTTCTTTTTTTAAATTTAAATTTTCGAGAATACAAGCGGAAAGAGGGACAATATTTATCGGGATCTGCCCCCCCCCCAATATTTATTTATTTATTTATTTGTTTGTTTAAAAAAAAAATAAATACAATTTATTTTTATTTGTTAGGGGTGGCATAGTGATGCAATGGGTAGCATTGCTGCCTCACAGCAAGAAGTTCCCTGGTTTGATTCTCCTCTGGGGTGCCTTCTATATGGAGTCTGCATGTCCTCCCTATGTTCAGATGAGTTTTCTCCAGGTGCCTTGGTTTCCTGCCACATCCCATAGGCATGCGGTAGATGGATAGGGCACACTGATTGGCCCATATGTGTGTGCTTGTGTGTGTGGTATGAAAGAACAATTGCTGCAGGGCTAACTACCCAGTGGTGTGAACCTTGGCTATAGATAATTGTCACTGTTGAATTGACACCCTGACCACATGTGTAAAAATGAGAAAAAGGGGTTGTGGATGGATGGATGTTTTTTTTGTTAACCAGGTAGGAAGGCTAGTCTGAGGACCATTTTTCACTACTGTCTGAACCCAAAAACCCAAAACTGCACTAAGATATTCATTATAATGGACAGTCATTATTAAGATTAATCATTTATTTTACAGCACACTCTTGAGTGTTTGTGGTTTTATTTTTATTTTATTAGTGCAGGCAATACACAAGGACTCACCAGAGGGATTCCCAGTGGGAGTGGATGTGCACCAGGGTTCAGCTGTGAACCACTGCTGTTCATACTGGTGATGGAGTAGATTAGCAAACAGTTCAGAAGGGACAGATCAGCAAAGCTGCTGTATGCAGATGATGTTGCATTACAAGAAGATACTGAACAAGAATGAACAAGAACTTCAGCAAATGATGGGCAATGGAGTGCTAAACTGAAGGCACATGTGATAAAACTGAGGACAGATAAGACAGTTGTCATGGCAGCAAATGGAGGAGCTGAGAAGATGCTAAACATTGAGACAGAAGGAAAACAGTGGAGCAGTTTAAAAGCTTCAGTTATCTGGAAGGTGTGGCTGAGGAGAAGGGAAGTCTGAATAAAGAGGCCAAAGCTAGAATCAGAGGGGCTTCAGCCAACTGGCACAGAGTATTAGGGGTGATGCGTGACAGAAGAATGCCAAAGAAGCTGCAAAGTGATGTTTACAAAACAGTGAAGAGACTGGTACTACTGTGTGGTATAGAAACCTGGGCAGTGAAGGCAGAGTAGTTGAGGACTCTAGAGATGATGGAGTTGAAGTGCCTGAGATGCACACCCACTCCCATTGGGTACCCCTATGTGAGGCTGAACACTGTTCAGACTTCAGTCACTGGGTCCTTGTACATACATTGCACCAATTCTACTATGTTTCTCGGACTTCAAATCAACACAGGACTGCCTAAATCAGTGGGGCATTATCATATGCTTTCTCCAAGTCTAGGAATGTCCTCATCTTTATCTTCTTCTCAACTATCTGTCTCACTGCAAGCACTGAATCAGTTTTCTGCATGCTGATCTGAATCAAAACTGCTCATCTCCCAATCTCCCATCTCACTTTCAGCTACTCTGCATATTAATTTATCAATAACCCTCTCCAGAACTTTCATGTAATGTGATATGCGTTTGATCCCTCTGTACTGCCCACAGTTATGAATTTCTCCTTTGTTCTTGAACACTGGGACTAGTATGCTTTTTCTGTAGTCATTTGGGATATGCCTTCCTCTCCACACTGCTATGAGCATCCCCAGGAGCCATTTCTCCTCTATCTCACCCAACATCTTTATTATATCTGTTGTGACCTCATCTGAGCCTGCTGCTTTCCATGACTTTGTTTTTCTTAGTGCTGTTCTTACTTATTCTTTGGTGGGCTCCTCCACTTCTCTCACAGATGAGCTCCCATCACTAGGAGTTCAGACTCCACCAGCTTCCCTTGTTATCATAGTATGGTAGTGACCACCAGTCTATGTTCATGCCCATGAAAGGAAAGATAATTGGTCCTTAGCAAGATGATGGACCACGGCACCCTGAAGAACCAAAGATAAACACAGAAAAGCATGCTATACTATAAAAATAGATATACATAGAAAAATTAAAACAGTACAGCAAAATATACTTTTCAGTGGTTCTTTGGTATACAGATGAGGAAACAGCAGGACATGCCCTGGTGTAACTGTAGCCAAGAATATATGTCTGGAAGTACCTTATCTACATTAACATTGTTGGATGTTTTAAAGGTATGTGTAAAAAAAGCCTAAAGGTTCTTATTGGCCTACTTTCCCAAAACCTGTCAGCACAGCTGTTAGGTTGTATACACTATCCCATCTGTGTGATGTCCTGTTACGTTGTCTACACTGTCCCCTCTGTGTGATGTCCACTACTGCTGTTGTTCCTGTTTAAAGCACCGCTAATCCTGAACACAGGAGTGCCTAGTACACAGCAGTGTACAGGGTATCTTTATGCTCTATTTAAGAAACAAGAGTGTTTTTTCTATGATGCTGCACACAGTCCTAATCCCTGTTCATGAACTGGGGTGGTACAAGATGGTGTACAACACACAGAACAAAATCCACACATAACTGCTTACATTTTGTGTGAATTTCAGGACCATTTTTGTTTAATTTTTCAGTCAAGTGTCTTTCTGCTTTACAGGCTAATTTTAAACAAACTGAGGTTATTGTACATTCTGGTGAGTGGTAGTCAAATCCTTCAGCACATTTCTTTAATTTATCAAAGTTGAGATCTGCTGACATTTTTCCTTGCCTAATTTAAAATGTCTCTTAGTGATTTAAAATGCCATTTTTAAAAGCACCACATCAGTTTCACTACAAAACAAAAGCCTATTTGTATTTAACCTATACCTGTCTTTTCTTCACGGTATCCAAATTATGTAATTCAAACTGCATTGCCTTGTGCAATTTTATTACAGTTATTTAATGGGAATGTTGAAACAAACAGAATGTAACAGACCTAACAACATGGAAATAAGTTGAAGAACAGAATTTTGACTTCATAATTTTACTCTGTATACACTGGAGAAATAAGTTGAAGTGCAGAAACAGCCATGAGATGCAGGTTCAAATTCTGTCTTGTTAAAAGCAAATACATTGTTTTGCAGTTAGTCCACAATGACAAGCGATATTGCATAAACAAATGTTAATCGATTTTCTTTTACTGATGTGCATTAATTGAAAATCGATAGGAATATTCAAGCATAAGGAAAATTCATTCTGATTATTCATTACTTTATTGATATGTTTTGAAAAAATACATTTTTATTAAAAAAAAAAAAACACTCCTTTTCCAAGACTTACGTTAGCACTGAAAAATGAATTCTTGAACTGCATCACTTGTATATCTTTAACATCACAATGTCCTTGAAATATAATAAATTGAATTTCCTTCATAGTTTTGTTATCTGTAATTGACCACAATGTCATCTCCGCATCTCTGTTCAAGATTCTGCAAACTGTATTACATACATGAGCTTAGACAAACCAGTGTGCCAGTAAAGTCATTTGATTCTTCATCTACCAAAAGAACTCTCCAAAATATTGAGCATTCCACTTCAGATGAAGGAAATTACATTGAGAACTCTGCATATGAACATTTTGCTGAAATTAGTGCTTTCTGTGCTTTTGTGGAATGCAAATCCCCCATTTGGAAACTGCACCTGACATATTCTCGTCAACTGAATATAAACAGCATGGACCTCTGTTATTCAGGGAAAAGGCAAACTCTTATTGTCTGCATACAAATCAAGTACTTGCCTTTACTTGAACTTCAACAAATTTGGAAACAAGTACCCTTTTTAAAACTCTTTACTTGAATTTGTCCTATCTGAGCACTTCTATTTCAGCATAAGAAATTAGTGCGTCTGCCAAGTCCAGGTGCCCAAAAATTGCTACTGTTGTTTTACTTCAACTTCACTTTGCTGTTAATTTAATATTTAGCCCATCATTAAAAGCCTGTGTTGTCTTCTGATTTCTCTTATTTGAACTACAGAAATACATTGACCTTGTCTCCATATTAGTCCTGCAGACTAAACCATTTTGTTTCCTCAGGGTCTATAAAGGGTTTGCACATATTTTTTCCCCCAGCATTTAACATTATTGTAGTTAACCTCCAAAATCTTTAGATTCATTAACAGTAGCAAATGTGTGATACTTACTTGAATTCTGTTGTAGAACCTCTAAAAATGCACAAAGATAAATTATTGTTGTTGACCAAGTAGCTGAGAAAGAGTCAACTCTGTTTGTGTCTGGCACTTTCACTCCAGTCATTACTTCAGAAGCAATTACTACCGGTGACCTTGAAGGATGCTGTGATTGTCATCAAGAAAGTAGGTAGCTTAGTGACTCTAGTCTTTACCAGAATCTTTAGTCATCTTTTTTAGTAGGAATCTTGAGGATTCCATTGACATTGAGGGGGAATTGATGAAGGTACGTGGCATGTACACCTCCATGTACAAGTCAATGTAACCTTTTGGTAATCAGCAGCGGCCCTAACATGGTGTTGCAAAGTTCTGTAGCAGAAAGATGTGCAGCACTGTCTAGGGCTGGCTCTGTGGCTGTGCTGAATGCTAATGAGGCAGTCTGGGGGAGAGGCATATGCTAATTAGCAATGTGTTCTTTCTCCTGGAACTACCTCCAAGAAGGCATCTACATCCTGAGTGATTCAAGAAATCACTCAGCTATGGAGATTAGCACAGTAGTTACCACAGTTAAAAGCCAGTGTTCAAGTACCTACCATGAACTTGGTATGGGTATCAGAGGTTGGGGAGCCTCTAAACAGAAGGGATAACTCAATAGCAAAGTGCCATAACATCACCAAAATCAGTATGGGGATCATGGGTGGGGAGAGCCTCTAGATACCAGGGATTACACTGCCTGTTAAGTGCCACAATAGCACTGACTTCATGCCAGGCAGCACTAGACACCAAGGAATTCTACCTTAAATGCCATAACAGCACATACAGAGGTATACTAGCCACAGTTTGTAATGGCACTTCGGCTATTACAAAGATAGGGAGTGTGGGAACCATGGGAAGGCAGAGGACAGAGACAAGTATAAGGACTGTGGTGTGTGTGTTTTACGTACTTCTCTGTGGAGGAAAGTGACTGGGTGTACTAATGCCTACACAACCAGTAGTTTACTACTGTGAAGTGCAAATCAACAGTGATCTGCATATCACGGTAGTAACTGCAATTCTGAGACATGTAAATTAGCTGATAATGAGGTTTCTCCTCATCCCAGCTAGAATGTGCCTAAATCACATAGTACTGTACTGTGGCAACGGCCTTTTTAGCCTGAGCCATATGGCATGCAAGGTCTTTTAATGTATTCCTAGGATTGTCAACTATTACTGAGGGTTGAAGACAAGGTACTTGGAGCCTTTGTTCAATTCTGAAATGCTTAAACATTTCTTTCATAATTAAGGCTGTAAAATGTGACTCTCACCTCCTTGTATTACTTTGGGAAACCCACTGAGAAAATATTTGATTCTGTGGTACCGCAGTATTTTTTGTTGTTGAATCTGTGATTGCAAGTATGATGTCCACCCATATGGAAAATGTATCTCTTCATAGTACATATCTCTGCTTCCCTTTCAGTACCAGCAATGGTCCTATATAATTAATTTGGACCCCTTTCCAAGGTTTTACTATTGGTTGCAGGTGATCTAACTTGGGTTTTAACTTTAATAAAGTTTGCTTGTAAACGTAGACATTGTTTACAATAGTTTTCATTACTTTTGGGGATTCATATCGGATATGCTTATAGTAGTTTTCAATACTTGTGTGCAATCTCTGCAGAGATGTTTACTGCAGTATTCAGTACGTTTGTGCATCCCTTCTCAGTTACATTTTTCCATAAATGAGGATAGCTGTTAGCATTCGCCATGACTAGACATAGAATGGTGTTACCTTGCTTTTTCAGTCACAATACACAGAGGAATCCTCCTTATATTTTTTGATCATTAAAGAAAATCATACCATTGTCCAGAACTGCATTTTCTCCAGCTCATCTTTAATTTCTGTTTCAATGTCTTTAACTAAGTGATCCTGTTCTTGTGAACCTTTTAGATCATTTCATTTGACATTCATACACCATTTATTAACATTGTATTTTCTTCTATCTCTTCAGATATACAAGTGGCTTCATTAGCTAATTGATTTGCCTTAATTTTATTCTCTGACTCATATATTCTACGGTTCCCATGGGACTTTACTTCAGTAATAACAGTGCTTTCTAATGTATCTTTTGATTTTATAGAAAATGTTTGAAATGCCCTACTTACACAATGCTCTTACCGAGTTCTTGTGGTGCTTTCATTATGTGTGTACATATAAAGTAAACAAGTAATTATTATTATTTTTATAGGTCACTGTTTTTGTGGGCTTTTACATGGTTTCTAGTTTATCTTAAATTTTATGGAAAATATGTTTGAAATGCCCCTTAATACAGGATGCTCTTACCTTCTGAGCTCTTGAAAGTCTGTCATTTCCATCAGTATACATATAATGTTATCAACTGAACAACAAAGGCACTGCCAGAATAGATGTTTTTGTTTCTTCTGTGATACACGTTTTCTGTTCTGCTTACAGCTTCTAACTTTACTCCTTGTTATTGGTTAGAAGTTACATCTGATTTTAATAATTGATTTATAAGAGGTTATCTACAAATGACATCCTGTTTTAAACTGTACTTCTTGGCAGAGTCAGGAACTCTCTAAAGTTGTCTATTGCTTCTTTATTAGGCTGTCTTTCATATTCCTTCCTTTAAATTTCCTCATTGATGCTAATATATGTTGTAATATTATATCTGCATTAATTATTTTATCAAGCAATGCTAAACTCCCTTTAGTTATTACATAAGCTGTTACCCTATCACCTTTCCAGAAAGTATTTCAGTGGGTGTTTCTATAGTTCATCATCATCATCATCAGTCCCCTTTTTTCTCATTTTCTACATGGGGTCAGGGTGTATGTGTCAACTGTCGCCATCTCTGTCTTGATTCAACACATTCTCCTACCTTCCTCAACAGTCATTCCTAACTGTTGCAGGTCTTCCTTCACACAATCCATCCAACTGCTTGCTGGATGCCCTTGTTTCCTCTTGCTTTTTTCATGTCCGTCCTCAATTTTCTTCATCAGATTGCCTTCTGCTTTTCTGCACATGTGCCTGAATGGGCCTGTTAGGGTTGGTGTAACGGTGAAGGTGTTTACCTCACAAAGACAAGGTACAGGGTTTGAATTTCAGGTGGGATATGGGCATAATGCTTAAAATTCTTACCTTATAGACACAAAGTGCAGGGTTTGACTCTCACATGAGATATTTGGCTAGGCTTAAAATGGCCAACAAGGGCAGATAGTCTAGTACTAATCTGTGAACCTATGAAACTATGAACCACCTTAATCTGTTCTCTTTAACCTTCTTTACAATTTTAGTTACTTTGGCATTTGCTTTGATGTCCTCATTTCTTTGCCTGTCCTACACTGTGCATCCCAACACCCACCTCAAGCAATTCATCTCTATCACCTCTTAACTTATTTAACTGCTCTGCCTTAACTGCCATGTTTTTCTCTACCATACAGTAGTACTGGTCACACCACTGTTTTCTGTACCTTACTTATCAGCTTATTTGGCATTCATCTGGTATACATTACCTCTGCCAATCTGTGCCAGTTGGCTGCAGCCCCTCTGATTCTAGATAACTCCTCATTCAAGCTTCCCTTCTCCTCAGCCACCCCTCCCAGACACTTAAACTGTTAATCTGTTCTGCTATTTTGGCTTCTAGCTCAAGTCTCAGCTTGTTCTGATTTCCTTTATTTGCTGTTATTGCAATTGTCTTGCCTTTACTCAGTTTCATCCCATGTCCCTTCAGTTTTGCATTCCATTCCCCTATCCTTTGCTGAAGGTCTTGATCATAATCTGTATATAATGATAACTTGGCAAAATTTCAAGCTCCCATAAACCCTGAGAACACTGCTGCCTATGCGGAGCGGTTCACAGAAACCCTTTACAAGCATGTTGATGTTTGCAAACAGGCAGCTGTACCAACCAGGAAGAAGCACAGAACTAACTCAAAAAACAAAGGCATACAGGTGGAATCACAACATCAAAAGGTTGTACAACAGAAGAAGATCATGGCAAAATTTAAGAGGTGTAGCACCCAGCAGGATAAACACACTCTCACAAAACTAAATAAACAACTCAGGGGACAAATAAAATCTTTCAAAGCTCAGGGGAAAAATAAAATCTATTAAAGCCAAATATAAGGTAAGTTTGGCCTTCTAGGCCAAGGACAACCACAAGGCATTCTTCAGCTGTGTCCACAACCTCAAAAACAATAGGCAATTGGGTGCAGAGCTCATTGTTAATGGAACAACATATACTGAGCCTAATGATATAGGAAACCTACTGGCAGACAAATTTAGTTCTAACTTTACCCCCTCTCTCCCCATCAACCTTCTCTCAAGAAATATAGTCAAGTGTAACTCCCCTGCTGTTACTAGGGAACAGGTCCTCAGTGCTCTTTCTATGACCAAGAACATAATGCATCAAGGAGCCAAGGCAATCCTTCAGAGTGCCTTCTAAATAGCATGAAACATGAGTTATCAGACCATCTGGAATTGCTACTTATCTGTAGTGTCCAAACAGGTTTCATGTCTCATGAATGAGAAGAACAACAGTCATCCCTCTGCGCAAAGATGGACCACCTAAGACCCTGGAAACTACAGACCCCTAAGTCTCATTAGTTCCATATGCAAAGCCATGGAAAGAATTATCTTGAAAATGATCAATAATGGCATAGGAAACCTCCAAACACTGGATCCAACCCAATGAGGTTTCATCAAAGGCATATCATGCCTCTTCAACCTGGTGGAATTCTTTGAGAAGGTCACCAAAACAGTGGATGATACAAAATGGTTCACATTGCCTACCCTGATCTGGCGAAGGCATTTGAGACAGTGCCCCACTTAACCTCAAAAGGTTAGGTATAAACCCCTATGCCACCCGGTGGATAGCCAGCTGATTCATAGACAGGACCCAGGAAGTTAGAATTGTGGAGTCCGCCTGTACACAAGGGCCATTCACAAATGGAGGTCCTCAGGAATCGGTCCTAAGACAACTCCTTTTTGGGATTTACTTCTCTGAAGTCAGGGCCAGTGCCAAGGGCTCCTGGCTGGCCAAATTTGCAGATTATTGCAAATTAAGAACAGTCATAGAATCCCCCACCAACACTAATGTTCTCCTGGATGGGCCAACATAGACAACTTATGTCAGAGCCATGGACTAAAACTAAATGCCAATGAATGCATAATAGTATCTTTTGGGAAGTCATCCACCCCTGGTAACTATCATACTGAAAAACACATCCCTAAGAGTTGACCCAGTATTCTGCGACTTCAGGACACACATAGGCAGTACTCTAGCCTTTGTCCATCACATGTCTACAGAAGTGTGGAAATCATTCTATATTGTGCAACTTATAATCAAAGGTATGGCATCTAGGTCCAAGGAGATCATTGTTCCACTGTATTCGGCATTCATCAGACCTGTCATAGAGTACAATGCCCCCTTTAGTATGTACCAAATCAGGCACATCCAAAAATTGGAATGTCCACAGAGGTTTCTCACTAAAACATTACAGGCATAAGTAACATGTCCTATGCAGACCATCTCAGAGCCTTATCCCTGTATTCTGTCTCCTACATGCTGTTGTGGGGAGATGTATGCTTGGAATACAAGGCATTGTCAGACCCCACCCTGATGGATCTCCTACATATATGCAAAACAAACAGCACCTGAGTTACCCATTCTAAAGACTTAAACCTTGCCTGTGATATAAATAGGACCTGCTGGAGAGACAGGTATGTATCCCAGAGACTACCCCTTTCTCTAGAGCAGGCTCACCATCCATGTGAAACAGAGTTCCTCTCTAACTCAAATCAAGTGTAATCTGAACAATTGGATGGGGAGTAGGCAATTCATCACTGTTTTTTCACCGTGTCTCTAATGGACACAGTCACCTGTATTTGGGTCATCTGCCAGGCCCCTGCTTGTAAATGTTTCATCTGCCAGGCCCCTGCTTACAGTTACCAAGGGAACCAGAACTTGTCAGAGTTTTGGGATGCATAGCTAGGCTTAAAAAGGTCCCAGAGGTCTTTAATCTAGTACACACCTATGAATCTATATTATCTCCATACAGCAACTTTGTTGATATGTCCCCTCTGACTGCAAGTATGAAGGGCAATGGGCTCAGAGCTGAAGCACACCCACTCCTGCTGGGAACCCCTCTGTGAGACCTACGCTGTTTGTACTTGTGTCATTGGGTCCTTGTACATAACCTGCAGTGATTCTACTAATGCTTCTGGCACTTTGAGCCACAGCAGGACTACGCAAATCTACCTTCTTGGGAGATTGTCATATGCTTTCTCTAAGTCAAGGAATGCAGAGTTGGGTTCTTTACTCATCTCTAGCTTCCTCTCAACTGTCTGTCTGACTGCAAACATGGGGTTGGTTGTGCTGCATCCTGATCTGAATCTGAACTGCTTATCTCCCATCTTACTTTCTACTATTTTTGTGTATTCATTTATTAATCAACCTTTCCAGAACTTTCATATATTGTGACAGATATTTGATACTGCTGTACTGCCCAATATTGTGAATGTTCCCTTTGATCTTGTACACTGGCACTAGTATGCTTTATTTTCCAGTCTCTCCATACTTCTATGAGTACCCTCAGGAATCATTTCTCCCCTATCTCAGCCAATATCTTCATCTGCCATGACCTTATCTCAACCTGCTTCTTTCCCTGACTTCATTTCCCTTAGCACTGTCCTTATTTATTCTATGATGGGCTCCTCCTCTTCTTTTAAAGTAGGCTGGGTCTGGGGTAGCACAGCTTCTGTGGAGTTTTCTTCATTCAGAAGCTGTTAAAAGTACTCTTTCAATCTGCCTTTGATGTGCTGTGGACTGCTGAACAAGTTGTTGCTGGCATCCCTTATGAAGTATGTCTTACTATCTTCTTTATCTTTCTGGCTTTGCCTTGCAACCTGATAGACTTTCTTTGTGCCATATACTGAGACAGTTTCTAGAAGCTGGTATACTGCCCCTGATGCCTTGCTCTTTGCTATTGCAACTCCTCTTTTAGCCTCTTTGTTACCCAGCCTGTATTCTTTGTTATCCTAATCTTTCTTTTCTATCTCCCACTTTTTCTTGCACTTCTTTCTTTTGATGACTTCCTGGACTTCTACATTCCACCACCAGGAAGTCTTCAAAAGAAATGCTTTTGTAGTTATTGGATTAAATCCAGAAATCTAATCTGTGTTTTCACTGCTCGGTATGTGGCTGTCAGATCTAGGATAGTCATTTGTGATATTTTCTGTTTTACCAGTCACCTCCTAGAAGATGCTAATGGGCTATAATTATTACTGGATCCATGTGTGTAAACTATGTCTGAAAAGCAAAGAGCATTTATGTCTGTTTATAGAGCAACTCATTTACCATCTAGAAGATTTTGAAGCTTGGAGCTGAATTTCGTACTTGATTCAGTTCTTCAGAGCTTTTTATATCTTTATCTGTTACTTTTTCAACAACTGCTATAAATGTAATTACATCTTACTATAGTTTTCAATTAAATATGTACAAAAATTCACTCAGCAAATTGTCCTTGAAGTATATAGTCTTTGATATTGGAGCAGTCACATTTGTAGTAGTGGTAGGAATCGGAAGTCAGCCTTTGACTAGTTTGAGTAATTGCTAAAGATTTTGCTTTTTCTTTAGCAGCATGTGCTCTTTGAGAGCATAGATTTAATTAACTGATATTATTACTCTGAGTACATGGTGTTAACACTGTTATATGTGTGATTATTCCATTACTATGTATACGTCATCCACGTTGGGTACTCAGCTTGTTCTAAACACTGGTGTAGTATCTTTTCTAGATGATGAATGAGTCTGTGTTAGTAATGTCCAGGTATAGTGATTTCCTTTAAAAGTAAAGACCGATTTGTGATAAAGATCCTGGCACAAGGAGAATGACCAGAACTCACTGGGCATGACAGCAGTAGAAAACATGTTAACTCTTGGTAATAATTGCATACTGGCATTTGTAAGAGTATTAACTACTGACGTAAACAGTTCTGTGTAGCTCTGTTGGATTTTTGATGTGCCACAAAGGGTGAATTTACCTTACAAAAGAGGCTTCATAAGTCACTTTGCTAGCCAGGCTCGAATCACTGTCCTTGCAGCTGCTTTGGCTTCTTTAAAAATAATATTGTTTCTGTGTTAGACAATCAAGTCCTACCATGACTATCTCTAGTACATTTGAACAATTTGTAACTCCAGCTGGATTGACTGATAATCCTGTACAATGTTATTAATAACTTAATGTTTTCCTTTTTGTTATCTGAGTTATACATTTTAATGCCTTACTTGAAAATGCTGTAAGGCCAATAGAAATGACAAATGCTTTTCTGTCTTTGATTCTTCAGTATATTACCACCCATTCTTGTTGAAATATTTTGTTACATGTATCTATCAATCTGTCTGGGTAATGGGCTGATCACTATGCGATCTGTTTCAAACATTGTTCAGGTATTACATTCACAAAGAAACTATACAATATACAATTAGTGAATATAACATGGTACTTAGAAAAAAAGAGAATTTCACTAGATAATGAATCTGAATATAGTACAGTTTTTGGTACATGTGCATAATTAAGTATTTCCTGTCTAAGTGAGTCAGTATATGGTTATAGTACTGCAGATGTTCATGTCATAGAACATTTAGTAGGTAACAAGGACTGACTATCTCATTAAAATACTGAGGGGGGGGCTTTCCTTAGGCTGATTGAGCTGATTGCATGCAGTGGATGCTGTCAAACGTTGGCAGGCCCTGCACTTGTTACTGCTGCCAGTCCTGGCTGCATAACCTTTGTGTTATAGCCTGCCAAAGAAGCTGAAAGATGCTTCTTCAGTGGGCTACAGTGTAGGAGTTAGCTGAACAAGGAATGTTAGGGTGCAAGGCATTTCCGAATATGTATTCTTGCTCCCTGTGTAGGCATCAGCTTCACTAGTAGTGCAGACTACATATTACTAAATCCCTTGCACCTCAGCTCTTATTTTTCTTCAAGATCATAGGTTTATAGGTTCATAGGTAGGTACTAGGCTATTGGCCCTAGGGCCTATATAAGCCTAGCCAAAAAGGTACCCTGGCTTTCGCCACCCAAGAAAATTATTTTCCTGTGCCCCTGTCGAGCAGAGCCCCAGAGGTGATCCCTGGGGTGAATTTCCTATTTCCCATCCAATCATCAAGATTTTTCTTGAAGAGTGCTAATGAGGAGCTTTGTTTGATATAGATAGGTAGTTTGTTCCAGAGTATGTGAAGTCTCTGGGACAGGAATCTATTCCTCCAGCATGTTCTGTTTATTGTGGTGACAAGGTTTAGGTCCCTGTAGCTCGGAGGGGTTGGGATTTCTTTAAGTGGAGCATGTCCAACAGCTCTGGGTTTGACATAGCTTTGTATGTTAGGCAGAGATCGCCTCTGAGTAGGTGATATGCGATGGAGTAAAGCTGGAGTTTTTTGAGATGGTCTGCGTTGGGCATCTTTTTGAGGCCAGTAATCCTCTTTGTGAGGTATTTCTGTGGCCTTTCTAGTTGTTGTAGATGTCTTGTGAGGTACATACCAAAAGGGACGTTGTGCTCTCTAATGGGTCTAATGAATGATGAGTAGAGGGGAACAATGACCTTTTTTCCTGGATGAGAAACCTTTTGTGATGAGGTGTGCCATGCAGAAGGATTTCCTGACTACTGTGGTGATATGATTATCAAAGGAGAGACTACTGTCCACCTGTGTCCCAAGGTCTCTTATCACACTTTCGGTGTTAAGTAGACTACCACCTATGTGGTAGCTCATGGGTACAGAGTTTTTACCAAAGGGGATGACAATGCACTTTTTGGCATAGAGCTTGAGGCCATGGCTTTGACACCAGGCATCTGTCTCAGTGAGGCCTTTTTGTAGGATGTCCACATCATTAGGAGATTCAATTATGGCTCCTAGTTTGCAGTCATCTGTGAACTTCGTTAGCCAAAGACCTTCTGTTTTAGCCTGTACTTCAAAAAAGTAGATACCAAACAGGAGAGGACCCAGGACTGGACCCTGTGGTACTTCGCTTGTCACTGGTCTGAAGTCGGATTTGGAGTCTGCTACTTTCACAGTGTGGGTTCTGTCAGTGAGCCAGTAGGCAACCCATCTTGTGACATAGGGATTTATACCTAGTTTAGTGAGTTTATCTATAATTCCAGAGTGGTGGATGGTATCAAAAGCCTTAGTGAGATCTAGATAGGCTGTGTGAACCAACTTACCCTAGTCTACGGCTTTGGTGACTACTTCAAAGAAGTCTATCAGGTTTAGGAGACATGATCTGCCTTTTACAAACCTGAATTGGGTGGGGTCCAGAGTTTGGAGATTACCAATGTCTTTGTTTATAGGTTCCATGATGATACATTCCATGGCCTTGCATACCAGGCTTGTTAGGTTAATGGGGCGGTATTTCCCGAGGTCCGTGGTGGCTCCCCCTTTGTGGAGTGGGATAAACATCACTGTGTGCCATTCAGTGGGCACAAAGCCTGAGGTGAGGCTATGATTGAACATGGTGCTTAGGTGGGGTGCCAGTTCATTCTGTAGTTCATGTAGAACGCAGCCTGGGATGTTGTCAGGTCCCATGGATGCTGTGTTCTTGGCTTTGGAGAGTGTGGTTATTACCTGTGCAGCTGTGATTACAGGAACTTTGCATTCTTCCAGTATAGAGATAGGCCCTTTAGGGGGTGAGAGAGGGGTAAAGTTAGCACTGAACCTATCTGCCAGGATGTTGGCAGTATCAGCTGGTTCTGTATATTTAGTGCCATTGTGCTGTAACTCAGAGCAGGTCTGAGTGTTGCCATTGAGATTCTTGACATAGCTATAGAATGCTTTGTGGTTGTCTTTAGAATCAGTGGTGATTTTGTTTTCATAACTAGCTTTGGAGGATTTTACGAGGAATCTCAGCTTCTTTCTGAGGCTGACCAGGGAGTTCCTCCAATCATGAGATTTTACTCTTTTTTGCAACAGTTTCTTTCTTCTGTTGTAGAATTTGTTTATGGCAGGGGACCAGCAGATTGGCTTCCTTTTTTTGGAGGATAGTATCTTGGTTCTGTTAGGGATAGCACGATCCATGCACTCGTGTAAGTGCTTATAAAGTGCATTTGTGTAGGATTCAACAGATGTCGATGTTCTCCATTTTAAAGAGTGCCTCGAGTGAATGCAGTTTGAGGTTTAGACTTCTAGCACTGAGTAGCATTACCCTCAGATTTTGCTTGCTTGTATCTGTTGCGGTGGTGAATTTGTTAATTTAACCTTGCCTAAAAAAGGCATTATAGGGGTAGCAAGAGCCTTAGCCAGTATAAGAATAGACTGTGAGTCAGTGATGTGTGAAAGACAGTGGTATTATTATGTGTATAAGTGATATTAAAAAGCAGGTCTATTTTTTTTCTTTTCTGAGAACCAGGAATGCATGTTTTTTTTTTTTTTTTTTTTTTTGTGGCATGTAAAACCAGTTGTTTGGTTTTGGATGGAGGTGCATCCTTGGTTAGCTATAGTAGGGGATGGGGTAAGGTGGGTGGAACCAGCACACAGATGGCACTTTTACAGAGAAAAAAGAAAATGTACTGCCCCAAATGGTATGTTAGAGTAATCATGTACCAATTTTTGTGATACATTTTCATGATCATGTCTCTCTTCTTTGCTCTAGAATTCTGGACAAAAGCTAAAAAAGGGGAAAAAAGACCAAAAATCATGGACATTTTTAAATATTATACTTTTCTTTTGTATCAGCATCATGTGGTATACTGAATATGTGGTTAATTCCACCTGATACTTTGCCACCTCAGGTAGTGTTCCACTACCTCTTGTTTGTTGTCATCTGTTATTTTGAGGAGTGAGCTGTTTTTCCATTCCTGTTTGTGACTGATAAGATATATTAGTTGTAAAATTACCTTGAAAAGTCTAGCTACACGAAGTTGTTAATCTTTATGGTGTGTGTGTGTGTGTGTGTGTGTGTGTGTGTGTGTGTGTGTGTGTGTGTGTGTGTGTGTGTGTGTGGGGGGGGGGGGCAGTTTGAAATGTCTATGCGTATATGTAAACTACTTGGTAAGTAAAAACTGAATGTGTGCCAGCCTTGTCAATATATGATGAGGCCATTGTGAATGATCACAGTGTAAAGTATGATGCTAAATGCAAACTATTTGAGAAGGTAAGTATTACAGCTGATCACAACCTTTGGTATACACTGCATGACTGATAAAGGGGTGGGATTTGCTATTTTCTCACTATTATGTGATCTCAGAGTTGGTATACAGAATTAGCAGGGGGCATTGCGAGAGCAGAGGGGTTCACCCCCCACTAAAAACATGTCCTTTTGTGATTTATTGTTCTTTTTCTTCTGGATTGAAGTTTTGCCATTAAATTTTGTTATATTTCAATGTTTTGAGGTACATCCATGTGTGTGTGTGTGTGTGTGTGTGTGTGTGTGTGTGTGTGTGTGTGTGTGTGTGTGTGTATCTGTCTCTCATATATATATATATATATATATATATATATATATGTATATACATACATACATACATATACATATATACAGCAGT
Source organism: Protopterus annectens (assembly GCF_019279795.1). NCBI lineage: Eukaryota > Metazoa > Chordata > Ceratodontiformes > Protopteridae > Protopterus > Protopterus annectens. The sequence goes on from NC_056741.1 coordinate 519,488,695, forward strand.
TGCCTGACTCCTTCATGGCCCAATACTACTGTCAACTCCTGCTACCCTTTTACTCTAGAGCTCAGAATCTCCTAGTCTGTTCCTGGCACTTTGTGATTTCCTACAAGTATTACTCTGTTCTGCCTTCCCGCTTCTATATTCTCTCCTTTAGCCTTTCATGCTTTTCTCTAGTCAGCAGCTCTGCTCCCTCCTCCACATTAAGTACCAGGGCACTTAACCTAGCTTCTAACTCTGGCTATACCCTTACACCATGTTGCTGCTTTTTTCTCTCTCTGTCCTCACATCTGATGCCCTGCTTTATGCAGATTGCTGCTTCATCCCCATGTCTCCCTTTTCCTAAACAACCTATACCCTGGCACCACTGTGTCCCACCCTTTGTTGTCACTGTCCTGTGTTTATGTAAAACTGACAATGCTGAACCTTCCCAGCTGCATCAGTTCCTGCAGTTTCCCATCTTCCTATGCAGACTACTTGCACTGAAGTGCAGGCTTCCCCAGCCACAGTCCAAGTCACACTGGTATGTTTTCTCTTCTATGTTCTTCATCTCTTTATTTTTACCTTCTGTCTGCTGCCTAAACACTTGATCCCTCTTCTGTTACTTTCACTCTTTTCACCTTCCATCTTAGTTTAAGGGTATGATAATTGAGATGTACATTTCCAGTCAAGCACTAAGTATAGCTGCCCCTTCTGGGCCAAAATGTACCCTGTTTCTTGCATAAAGTTGATATCCCTGCAAATTCTCCATCTGTCCATCTGTCCTAGTAGTCCCAAACCTTTCTCCCTTGCCCACTGCCGCAGACAGTTATTATACTTACTTATCCTTGTTTCATTTTGCGCTGATTGCTGGTACAAGTAATACTTCTGAGAAAGGTGTCTTCAAATCTCTCTGCTGGCCCTCTGTTCTACATCACTGGCCATGCTGTTATTTCCTCAGCTGTCTCCTCTGACACAACATTAGTATCTACATGTGCCACAGCAGTTATCCATCCATCTCCCCTGGTGATCACTTTGGTTATCCCCTCTCACATTTTACTCATCCTAAGCCCTGAGACCAATTTTAGTGAAATCTACCCTCTCCTTTTCTCCTTCCTCACATGCCTGGACTTCTAATCCCCTTTGTGATTGAGTATCCTGTTACCAAAACCCTCTTTTTTTTCCCTGCTGTCTTTCTCCATGCCAGTAACCCTCCTATATGTTTTCCAGCTCCATTTCCACCTTTCTCAATCTTTCTCATGGCCTGTGCTAATTACATACCTTCCTGTGGGATATGCAAGCTTTTCCCCATCCCTTCTGTATACTATTTACAGCACCTCCCCACTGCTTTGTCTCTTTTGCTCTCAGCCTCTCCCATTGAGCTGAGTGTCCTGCTCCCCTCTTGAGAATGAATCTAACATCATACACTGCAGTCTTTCCACTTTATTTCTTAAAACACCCTTCCCCTTTCCTTCTGTGTTGCAATCATCATGTCTCACCTTCATACAGTAATTTTTTATTGTATAATTATGTTTTTCTTAAAGTTACATTCTACAAGATATTCCAGTTTGTATATTAGTATGGTTTAGGAAAAAAATACTTCAGTGGATGTGTCATCAGTCTTTCCCGAATATTTTTTGAATACAGTAAACACTCTTGATAAAGACATAATTTGAACCTTTCACTTTTGTTGAACTACTGAAAACAAGGAATGCAGCCTTCAGGTCTGGAGACAGGGAAGCCCTCAGAACAGCCAGAGAGAATGTGAAGAAGGGAGAGAGGGAAATAAAATGAGCCTATGGCAGAAAGATCCAGTCATCTGTGGCAATGTATCTAGTCCATAACTGACTACAAACCCCTATCTTTGCAATGTGAGAACAACCAGGAATTCCTAAATAAGCTGAATGTCTACTTCAGCAAATTTGAGGAAGGGAACAGAACAACAGAGAAGAAAGTGCCCATCAGCCATAACGAGAAGATGCTCACCCTCAACCCAGCTGATGCCCAGAGGACACTGCGCAGAGTTAACCCAAGAAAAGTGGCTTTGCCTGACAGCATCCTAGGGCGATTGTTCAGGGACTGTGCAGTCCAACTAACAAATGTCCTCACAGAAATTTTATTTATTTATTTATTTGACATTTGTTAACTGGGTTATTCTGACTGGGCAACTTGCCCTTTTTCAGCAGAGACCTATGGAGAAAAGCTCCATTACAGCATTTAGCAATGCAGTAATTAATACAAAAATTAAAGGTAAAGTATAATAGATCTGTATATAATGCAATTGATAAATACAAAAAACAAAGAAAAGAACTTATAAGTGAAGCATAGGAACATTTTACACTAAATATGAAAATCAAAGATTTAAAACAATTTCTGACAAAAGGGAATTCAGCAATACAGTCATTGTATTGTAATATATTAAGGGGAAACATGAACTGGAGGATAAGCTGAGGAGGAGATTGATAGGAGGGGAGTTAGTGGTGAGGGAAGATTGATTAGAAATTTGAGTTAGGTACGTAGCAGAGGTAGAAAAGAAGGGAAGAGAAGAAGAGGGGACCTTAGCTGTTGAGAGAGAGGCAAGGGGAAAATGTTCATGTGGGGTCATTGCAGGAACAAATCCAAGAGGTATGCAGGTATTCCTTTAATGTTATTTTAAAACTGTGGGTATTATCAAATGAGCGAATATGTAGAGGAAGTTTGTTCCAGGTAGAGATGACAGAGTGGCTATAGAGTATCTTACCAATAGATTTGTTAGGTTTGGAGATACACAATAGGAGTTGGTCAGAGCTACGTAGGTTGCACTTAGGGATATAAAGGGAGATAAGATTAGTCAGAGATGAACAAACAAGGGGATGGTGAAAGATAGAGTAGGTCAGATGGAGCTGAGGCAGGAATACTTGGTGTTGGAGTTCAAACCCATGGAGTTTCTTTAGGGAAAGACAGTGGTGTGTTTGATAGGGGACATTACTGGCAAATTTTATTATATGTGTGTTCAAGTTTGGTAGTCAGTTTCTTTTGGAGGTGGGTGAATAATGCGGTGCCATAGAGAAGGGTGGGAAGTAGGTATGTTTGAGCTAAGGACAATTTAGATTCTGGTAGTAAGGAATTTTTTGTTCCTGTACAGCAGTCCAGGTTTTTGGTGTTTTTTTAATACAGTTATTAATGTGAATGTCAAATTTAAGTTCGTCGTCTACATAAACTCCAAGTAGTTTAGTATGTGATTCAACTTTGATGGGAATGTTATTTAGAGAGGAGATAGAGAAGGAGGATTTGAGATGTTGGAGAGATTTAGGCAGGAAGAGTAGAAGTTTAGTTTTGTTAGGGTTAAGTAGTAATTGATTAACAGAGGGCCATTTTTCAACTGAATGCAGAGATTCTTGAGTGAGGGTGAGTAGGTGAGGTAGATTGTCAGATGTGGAGATTATAGTTGAGTCATCAGCATATTAAATCAGAGTGGAGAGAGGACAGGAAAGGTAGAGGTTGTTAGTAAAGATGCTGAATAATAGGGGCCCAAGGATGGAGCCTTGTGGCACTCCGGTTTGAACAGAGAGGAAAGTGGAGGTAGAAGAGAGCCATTTATCAGATTGTAACCAATCAGATAGATAACTAGAGAACCAGCTAAGAGAGGAGTTACAGAGGTTAAGGGAGGCTAGTTTGGAGAAAAGGACCTTATGGGATACAGTATCAAAGGCTTTAGAGAGGTCAAGGAACAGGCAGGAGACTAACTTTTATTATCAAGAGACGAAGACATTGCTTGAGTAAAAGATATAAGGGCAGTAGTGGTGCTATGATGAGGTCTGAATCCATGTTGTGTGGGGGTGAGGAGGTTCTCTTGGGTGAGATAAGAAATGAGTTGTCTGTGTATACACTTTTCAAGAATTTTAGAAAGTGGGGAAAGAATAGCAATGGGCCTAAAATTTGAAGGGTCAGTGGAGTTTCCTCCTTTGTGTAGGGGCAATATTTAGAACTTTTTCCAGACAGTAGGGACAAGACTTTCCTTAAGTGAATGATTAATGAGTATGGAAACTGGGTAGGCAATGGAGGAAGCTGCTAATTTAAGATAGTAAGGTGGAAGGTTGTCAGCAGAGGGGGAACAGGGTTTAAGTTTATTGAGAAACAATTGGATAGTTGAGGTGAGGATGGGTTTAATGGAGAAGGGAGAGGAATGAGGAGGTGGGGGAGGGGTATCAGGGATAAAATTAGTATTGGGTTTAAGTAAGTTCTGTATGGAATTAATGAAGAAGCAGTTCAGACGAGTGGTGGTTTCGATAGAGGAGGTGTTAGGAAAAGGATTGAGTGTGGAGGGGTTACCAGGATAAAGAATTTTGTTGATAGTGGTCCAGAAGTTTTGGGGGTTGGTATGAGTTTTTTCTTTTATGGTTGAGGTGGAAAGCTTTTTTGCCAAGATAGACTTGTTTTTTAGCACGGTTTCTAATTTCCCTATAAAGCTGGAGATTTGAGGTAGTTTTGTGCTTATTTCAGGCTTTCTAAGCACTGTTCCTTTTCTGCATGAGGGAGAGACTATCTTTGGTAATCCAAGGAGCATATTTAGATTTAACCCTTATCTATCTTCTTACCCTTATATATCTTCGATAACTTTTTGAGTCAGCAAATTGTTCCAAAATGCTTCAAGGTCACGACAGTCATTCCATTACCAAAGAAGTCTCCACCATCTTGCTTAAATGACTACCACCATATAGCCCTCACCTCTACAGTGATGAAGTGCTTTGAAAGGCTGGTCAAGGATGCCATAACATCTGGGCTGTCTGCTGATCTTGACCCTCTGCAGTTTGCTTACCGAGCAAACTGCTCTATGACAGATGTCATCTCTCTAGCTCTCCATCTATCCCTGGAACACCTTGAAAATAAAAACACCTACATGAGGGTACTATACATCGACTTCAGCTCTGCTTCGAACATGGCCATCCCTCTTCATCTGGTAATGAAGCTACTCCAACTAGGTGTCAACACTCCACTTTGTAACTGGATTCTTGACTTTCTCACAGACAGACCTCAGAAAGTGTGTGCAGGAATTCGCTCCTCAGTAGAATCACTCAACACTTGAGTCCCACAAGGATGTGTACTAAATTCCTTGCTGTTCACCCTGTTAACACACGATTGTACAGCCAGGTACAATACAAACCACATCATCAAGTTTACTGATGACACAACAGTGGTGGGCCTCATTAGTAATGATGATGAAACAGCATATAGAGATGAGGTGGAACAACTGATCCCCCACTGCAACTGTGGTCCCACTTCAAAATTACCGCCCATTGAGAAGAAGCCTCTTATCTGCAAAGCCATGGAGAGGATCATAATGGACCTCATAAATAAAGACATAGGGAATTAAACTTGGTTGACTTTTAAACAGTCACCAAAGCCATTGATGAGTATCATTGAAAAACTCATCAGCTTAAATGTTAACCCATACTCAGCTTAAATGTTAACCCATACATCACAAGATGTGGGGACCCAGGTTGATGATTCATCACCCAACAAAGCCTATGCTGTGGAACAAAATCCCCGGTACATGTATGTGAGGCACCTCGCTGGCCTTATAGTTCCCCAATAAAGGGGGTGGGTAAGCCACAAAAACGATGGGCTAGGCTTATAGAACCTATTATCTGGTGTGGAAATAACAACTTGGCACTAAACATAAACAAGACAAAAGTGATAATTGTGGACTACAGGAAAAATCACAAGGAACATTCTCCCTTCACCATCGATGGGGAAACAGTGGAAAGAGTGAGAAGCATGAAGTGTCTGGAAGGGCACATTGATGAAGACTTGTCGTGGAACACCAGTACAAGTGCCATTGTCAAGAAAGCGCATCAGAGATTCCACTTTTTGAGAAGGCTGAAGAGAGCAAATCTCCCATCGACAGTTCTCACTATCTTCTACAGAGGTACTATAGAAAGCAAATCCCTCCAGAGTGGTGAAGACAGCTGAGAGGATCATCAAGACCACCTTACCACCTATCCATGACTTGTACTTATCAAGATGTCTCAGCAGGGTCAGAGGAATAATTAAAGATTGGACTTAATCTGCTTACAGACTGTTCCTGCAGCTATCATCCTGAAAGTGCTTCCAAAGCATACGTTGCAGAACTATGAGATTCAGGTACAGCTTCTTCCCTTATATCATCAGGCTGCTGAACTCTAGTAACAACTACGCTCCATGATGGCCATCTGGGTCAGTAGAAACTGTAGTAGTAGCTTATCTTATATTGTGCATTAACTTGGTTACCAGTCTCATCTAATACTTAGTGCAATATTCACCATGAATGTTAACTTATAGGCCATCTAAAGCAGTAGCAATGCAATAAAATATCTCTTCTTTCAGTGCAATACATATTAAGAATTTGTAAATTAACCATAGTGCAACACTTAAATGTCTCTTTCTGTGCAAGGATCAATGCAGTGTCTTAACCAAGTACCTGCACAATACTAATTTCTCATTCAAGTAAGTGTTCAATGTGAAAAGTGTCTAAATGTGTTTCTAATTATGTGCAGTATCAGTCTGTCTATGTGCATGTCTGTGATGTAATAGCTAGGTGTTATATGTGTAAATGTCTGTATAAATAGTTTATATGTTGTCTGCACATTGAGTCCGGAGACAAGGAATTTAATTTAGTTTTCACAATTGTGTGATTTCTGAATGACAATGAAGCTTACTTTGACTTTTGTATACTGAGCTCATACACTAATGCCTTGGGGAGCCTCACCCACTTGTAATAAAGTAGTTCGCAATTCTGCCAATAGATATGGGATAGTAGGGATAGTAGTACTAATTTGTACCCCAATTGCAGTGTTGGCTGTGATAGGTGGAGTTACATCTCCTAGGATTGCCAGACACTCTAATCTACAGCAATTCTTATTGGATGAACCATGCATTAAATCAATACAGTTCAGGAATATTTTTGAAGTGTTGTTACTGATTTGCATTTGCCCAGAACTTTTAACCAGTAATTGGTAATTGTTTTAGCTTCTTTGTTATCTAGATCTAACTCATCTATTACTTATACAACTTGATTATGACCCCTTTCAGGTATATTGACCTAGTCAAGTATCTGTAATTCTGCTTAGCTGATTTTATTGTATTTTTTTCTGCTAACTAATTTGCAGGAATACTATTTCCTTATGCCACTGGTGAATACTAATATTGTGCACAACCAATACTCATTGTAATATTGTTCATATGTTTTCTGCTACAAAAATGCTATACACACAAATTGTAAATATGCTTTTTCCCATATTCATTCATTGTAGCCAAGTTTTAAGCTAATACTTGCAACTGTCTCTCTGTGTTCAAAATATCAAGTAACATGTTGCCCATTGTTTATTAACATTTATATTTTGTAACCTATAACTGTTACCATTAATTAATGTTCTTTGTGTTCTATGTGGAACTTTTCTCCTGGGGCCTCCGCTGAAAACAGACACTTGTTGTCCAGTCGATTTATCCCGGTAAACAAATGTTAAATAAATAAATAAAAAATAAATAAAACTTCTGTTTTTAAAAGTTGCACTGTTTGCACTTTCTCATATTTTAATTAAGATAATAGGATCATAGGAGGTTACTAGGCTAATGGCCACAGAGCCCTTACAAGCCTAGCCAAGTTCAACCCGTGTTGCCAAGGGTGTTTAGTTCAAGCAGACAATAAAATCATCATCTATTGCCCCTATCCAAGAGGGACACAGGGGGAACCCTCAGGGTGAATTTCTGGTTACCCATCCAATCAATTCAAATTATGCTTAAATAGGGCCAATGAGGGGCTTTGTTTAACATGAATAAGAAGCTAGTTCAAAAGGTGGGGCAGCCTCAGTGAGACAAATCCGTCTCTCCAGCAAGTCCTGTTGATGTCACATACCAGGTTAAGATCCTTTGAACTAGTGACCCATGTGCTGTTTGACTTGCGAATGTGCAGCATTTCCATTAAAGCTGGGTTAGAGATTTCTCTATATGTAAGGCAAAGGTTGCCTCTTAGCAGTCTGTATGGCAAAGAGTAAAGGGACAATGATTTCAGTCTGCCCACTTAAGACAGATCTTGAAGACCCTGAATTTTCTTTGTAAGGAACTTTTGTAGTCTCTCCAATTGCTGCAGGTGTTTGGAAAGGAACATACCAAAGGGAGCGTTGTACTCTATTATTGGCCTGTTGAGAGAGGAGTACATGGGGGTTATAACCTCTTTTTTTCTGGAGGCAGTGCACTTACTTATGAGATGAGCAATATAAAATGAGCTTCTTACCACTGTGGAGACATGGTGATTTAAGTTAAGGCTGCTGTCGACCTGTGTGCCCAGATCTCGCACCACTGACTGTGTGCTTAGGGTAGTTTGCAGGAATATCACCCTTGACAAAAGGGATGATAATTCATTTTTTTGCATTAAGTTTAAGACCATGACTTTGATATGTCATTAGTCTGTATAAGACCTTCTTGCAGGATGTTGAAATTGCTAGAGATTTCAATGATCGGTCCCAGTTTGCAGTCATCAGCAAACTTTGTCAGCCACAGTCGTTTAGTTTTAGCCTGTACTTTGGAGAAGTAGATTCTGAACAGTAGGGGTCCCAGAGCCGATCCCTGTGGAGCACCTGTGGTTACAGGGCTGCTGGAGGAGGTGGAGTCCCCTATTTTGACCATATGAGCTCTATCAGTGAGCCAGTTTGCAACTCATCTTACAATATATGGACTGATGCCTAGCTGGGTGAGTTTATCAATGATGCCTGAGTGGGGGATTGTGTCAAAGGCCTTGGCTAAGTCTAGGTAGACAGTATGCACAGATTTGCTGTCATCTAGGGCTTTGGTGACTGTCCTGAAGAAGTCCATCAAGTTTAACAGACATGATCTCCCATTAACAAAGCCAAACTGAGTGGGGTCGAATGTTTGGAGATTTCCTTTATCTTTGTTAATAAGGTCCATGATGATTCATTCCATGGCCTTGCAGATAAGACTGGTCAGACTAATGGTCCTATAGTTCCTGGGGTCCGTGGATGCACTCCCTTTGTGCAAAGGGATGACAGTAGCCATTTTCCATTCCACTGGTGCTTAGGCTATGATTGAAAAGCATGCCCAGTGGTGATGCTAATTCCTGTTTTAACCCATGTGGAACACAGCCCTTGGATGTTGTCTGGTCCCATAGAGACTGTGTTTCTGGCCTTGGAGAAAGCGTTTAAGACCTGCTCCTCGGAGATACTTGATAGGAGACAGGTGTTAGGGATGCCTTGAGGTATATGTGGTGGGAATAGGACAGGGGAGCAAAGTTTTCACTGAACCTGTCAGCCAGCAGGTATGCAATATCCACAGCTTCTGTATATCTAATACCATTAACTACGAGTTCAGTGCAAGTCTGGGCTTTACATTTGAAGTTATGGATGTAACTAAAGAACACCTTGTGGTTATCCTTAGTTAGGGAAGCTAATTTGGATTTGTAGTTAGCTTTGGAGAACTTCACTAGGAGTCTTATTTGCTTGTTTAAGTTAAGGGAGTGTTTCCAGTTTTGAGACTGTACCTACCTACTCTTAGACAGCAATTTCTTTATCCTGTTGTATAGCCTATTAATGGCAGTTGGCCACCAGACAGGCTTGTTTTTCCTTGTGAGTTTCAGTATAGATTCAGTATATCATCCAATTTTTTTTGCATCTCCTCCTTTTTTAATTTCTTCCTCTGTTATGTGCAGTTTTAAACAGAGATAATTTGCACATACTAATCCTGTTTCTTTTCTGCTTTTGCATTTCAGTTGTATCAGTCTGAATCTAAGAACATCTTTACATATTCTTAGATTTTTTTTTCCCATTCTTCTTGCTTCTGTAATTTTCAGGAACAGTCTTCATACTATTACATATATTATTTTCAGATCTTTGTTTCTCATAATTTATTTCTTGATGCTTATTTCAGCTCAACAGTTCTAAATATATTTACTTTTCTAAAATACACTTAAGATATGTTTCAGTTTGCATATGTCTCTCCCTGTCACACTGCTGTGTAACAAAGAGCTGCCAGTTCTGTTTTCTTGGCACTTCACTTTCATTTAGCCCCCGCTTTTCTGAAATCCATTTTCAGACAAAAGACAATCTAATTGCAGATACACCTACAGGATACTGGCTATTTTAATTTTCCACCATCAGCCATTTTTATTTATGGATGAATATTCACTAAACATGTAATATCTTAACTCTTGACATTCAAGCATTCCAGTACTGTATATGTCAGCTCTTTAGATATTTTTAAATAAAACATTTTACTACCTTTGTTCTTTTTCATTGGTTAATAGTATATTTAGATTTAAGTCAGTAGTACTTGTCAGAACAGTGGCTTACTGCTTTGAGTTTTTTTTTAGAAATTTGAGGGTTTTTTTCTAATGTCTTTTTATAATTTTCCCATGCAACACTCCAAATTCCCATTTGAAAAAGGAGGATTTCTTAATTTCTTCATCCTAGTGCCACACTTTTCAGTTGCGATATATTAGACTAACCTGATTATGTGTACTCGTTTAAATTAGCATAGACAAGCATGATTTGTTATGACTATAGCCTCTTAAATTGTGCAGTTAGGTTCATTCTTTGAATTACTGCGAGTAGGTACAATTCCTTTGTTAACAACACTTTGTCTCCATGTCCAGTATAATCACATCATTGACTGACTTAAAAATCTTTATTGAACAATGTTTATGGCATAGCAAATGAAACATAACTTTTTTGGAAATCATTTTATTATCAGGAACAATAATTAATTGAAAACCAAGTAATTTTTACTTGGTTCTCATCCTACATTTTTATCTGGATCTCATTAATTTCTGAGCTGGTTGGATAAGCTAGGGGTTTATGAAAGTCACAGCTCTGGTTTCAGTGAAACAAATGCAGAATGAGTAAAACAAGGTATCTGTTTTCTGTGAACTGTCCCTAATCCAATAAAATGCTCTTATAGTCCTAGGATTGGGACATAACTCAAATTTATTTGAAAAAAGACAATAACTCTTCAAATGTTGGATATTTTAATGTAGACTGTTGAAATGCATTTGTCTGAGAGTTCATACAGTTTATGTACATTCTTCCAGTGTTTATTTTCCTTCAGCAGGTAACTAAATTATTACATCTACACAAGACTAGGACAGTTTTGGTGTTTAATTGATTCACAACATCAAACCACTTTTGTATAACAAAGACAGAATTTTACTGTTAAAGAATATTAATGTCATGCACTGTTTTGCATTGCCAGATCTTACAGTATTACACAGAATATTAAAGTATGCCCTTCTAGCCAGATTCATCCTGTAGTTCTAAGCCTGAGTCAATCAGCTTCTATTTACATATTGTATAAATTAACAATTTAACCAGAAAGTGCTTCTAGATCATCAATATAAAATGGCACATTTACCTGCTGAGTTCAATCATTTGTCAAATTAATGACAATGTGTTTCATCATATGTTAAGGGTGATAAGTGTGGGCATTTTTTAGTGCAGGAGTTATTTAATATTTATTCTATTTAGGTTTTTTGACCAGGTTATTGGGCTAGTCCACAAAGAGACCCATTTTAGCAACAGCCAAGGATTTATAACATAACAGATTTTCTGTGGCATTTTTTTTCCTGGTTCTGCAAACTCATCTAAGGAATTAGCCAAATTACAGTTTCTAAAATTGCCACTTTAAGCAAATACAAAATTTTGAAACTACTTATTGTTAGTCATCAAAATTTTCTGCTACTTCTGTTTTTCATAACTTTGGCAACTGAACTTATTTTAAGTATTAACACATCCCTGGGGCATGTATCATGGTAGGTTCAGTACATGGGTGTCTAAAGTAATTGTCTGTCATGTCTCACATGCCTACAGGAAGCTCCATGTTGTCTTATTTTATGCTATTGTGAATTTCTAGTTCATCAAAGTGAAATGACCATTCTAGCAATCTCATTTATACTTTTTAACTTGGCCTTGTTTCTGAGTATTGATTGATTTACTTCATATAAGTCTAAAAACAGAAAAAACATAGTTTTACTAGGTTTCCATTGATATTAAGTGGCCTTACGGCTAAGAATTTATGTGCAGTCTTAGTGGCTTCTCAGGTATCAGATTGTCGACAGTATGAGTGTGTATAGGCTGTTATAAAGCTATAGCATCCACATGACAGAAGCTACCAACATTGAGAGATGCCTTGTCCTGTTTCTCTAGACCCAAGCTGTACATTCCGATAGTGTAATTTAGTGCAGGGTCATCTGTACTGTATCATCTCTTCATCCTATTGCAGAAACCACTGTCGATGTGCAAAGATACAGACTGCCTTCACTTCCTTGTTATTTGAGAAAAACAGAGCCTTTGGTGATCTTTGTTGTTTGGCTTATCCTGTTTCAGCACACATAGCCCTTGCACTGTGCTGTATCTACCTTGTGTTGTAGAGAATGCAAGTGGATTAGAAAAGGTTGACATGTTAATATAAGGAGATAAAGTAGTGATTATACTATAACCAGTCAGTGCAGAGAGGTACACTAGATGTGACCAGTTGAATCAAGCATGTTTACAACATTGCTCTATAAAATAACTATATGATACTTTTAGATTTTTTTTTAAACAAGCTGCATAAACGTTCTGTTCACATTCCCATATGGGAGAACATGATATTTTTCGTCCACTAATCAGGTGATACTATACAGCCTATGTATGGTACATAGGCAGAATATGATGACCCCCAAGAGGGAGTGAATATCTCTTTCTAAATGTATGACTAAGTGCTGGGGTGCATATCATCTCTGTCTAATTAACAGTGAACAACACTTTTTTTTTTTTTATTTCATTTCATCAGACAAATGAAACATATATGTGTGTCTTCCTTGGCAGAAGAGGTAAAAGGATTAAGTGTTAAGACCTTTCAACAATGGATATTTTCTTCACATAGTACATATGTCATGTGTAGTTCAGTTATGTATAATTTATATTGTACAGTATTAAGTATTAACCAGACTGAATTATCCATTACAGTGCTGAGGATTCACCAGATATGATTACACCTAAACTGATCTGTGTTGTTCATTAATTTTCTTTGTGTAAATAGAAGCCTGCAGCCCAGCCAAGAGTGCCAGTAGTGATTTATGCTGTGCAAGTTAGTTTTCAGATGTAATGATTTGCAAATTAATTTTCAGAAATATTTTTTTCATCCTTGGTTTCTATCACATGCCTTTGACTTTCTTGTTTGACTAATCTTGAACTAACAGTAAATTCCATCCTGAGACATATCCTATGTCATATTACTATTCATATGCACTGGTAAGGGGATAACTGAACCTATCTTTGCTGAATAGATTTCACATTGCAAAAGGTGGTGGATGAAGTGGTTCCATGTCAATGCAGTTTTGTCAGAGATATTGTGTCTGGTTTTCACAGAGCCATATTTCTCTTATGTCAGGTGCAAACTGCCTTGTCACAGTTCTAAAGATTTCACGAATGCAAGACCTGTATTACTGATCAGGATATCATTTTACCTACAAATTTATTTTAGAGCAGTCATTTTATATGATCGATTATAACTTAGACCGCCTTTCTTTAAGATATCATTTACCTTCATTTAAGAAATCCCAAGCTTTCATAAATAATAATTTGTAATACACCTATCTGTATAATTTTTTTTAGGTTTGGTGATTATTGGTTGATAGTATCATGGGAAGTTATTAGGCATGCAGACCATTGAGGAACCTAACCAAATTTTATCAGTTGTCACATAAAGCTATCTGGTTAAGTGATTTGCTCAGAATGACATACTAGGCAAATGGGAACCAAGGGAATCACATCTTGATTACAGGAAGCAGTTTGCTTACAGTCCATAGCCTTAAGCGTCTATGCTACTTGACAGACCAAGTTAGAGTATTATTAAAATAAGAATTAAACAAAGCATTGTGTCTGCAACTGTCTTGTCTTGCAGCACTTTTGCTTTCTTTTTCTATTAGTTTTCAATAATTGTACTACTGAGTACAGAAAAGTCCATACAGAAATAGTAAAACAATGCAACATGGTAGCATTTGTGGATCAAGCTAATCTGAAGTAGAATAGAACTCATTAGCTGAATGTTTACATCTTTAGGTTTTAGTTTACTTCTTTTATTTATCTGATGTAATTTAAATATGGAAGCTTTTTTCTATAGAATTCAGCCTGCTATACACACTTTTTCAAATATAAATTATCTACATATTTGTAATGTTTGAGAATAGAGTCTACCTTATTTTTTTCTGAATCACACTGGACAGTAATTTACCAGACTTGCTGGGATGAAAGCATGTACATTTTCATGACAAAGTCAAATTTCTCAGCTATACGTATCTGTTGTTTTTAATTTTGAGTGACTTTCAGTTTTTAAAATGATTTTCAAATTAAGCTTGACAAACTGATTGCATTTTTCTAATTCTGTATCATTTCCTTTCCTCTGTCTCAAGTTTGCTATTTAATTAAGCCTCATATGAAATTATTTCTGCCTGTACATATTCTTTAATGCATACTATTTAAAATTAAATGACACAGATTCTGAAGTGTTAAATGTCTGCAGTTCATTTAGACTTCTCTTAATGCGTATGAAGAAAATTGTCTGCAATAGTAATTCCGTATTAAATAATACACTTGTACTCAGTGTCACTGTAATTTTAACTTCTGGTCTTTTGGTGATATTGAAGCATGATTTGATAACAAAATGGTTTACTTTTATTTTGTCCATAGATATACTGTCTTATTGCATGCATGGGTGTATATGGGTGTGTGTATGTGTGTCATTCACTCTGTTGAATGTGCAATTCGCCAGCACTGTGAATGACTTTGACATACAGTCAAGTGTTCTGTATGCTTAGTGCTTCAAGATATTGAAAGAAGGAACATGAAATGCATGCAGGTAATTGTAAGTGTGGTTTTGGGATACATACTAATGCCAAAGCTTTTATATATATACTGTAAGGTCCAGTATTCTGAATGTTTCAGCATTAGGGGATGGGAGCATTTGTGTGAATGTTTGTGACTTAGGGTTAGAGTAAGGGGCTAGATTTAGAGTTGTGCATGTGTATTGCTGCATTTGGTGTGTGTCTGAGTGACTTGTGTAGTGGTAATGTGATGGAAAGGATTTTTAAGGTAGGGTGTAGGGTAGGGACAGGAGTATGATTAGGGTTAGCATGCATTAGTAAGGTTTTGTGGGGGCAATCAAAGTTTTCATCCAAGTGTGTTTTGAAGTCACCTGCTAAAATTATTGTTGCAGTTGTAACTCAAAAGCACTTTCATCTTTTCATAAAATATTATAACTAATAAAAGTTGTATGTGTAATCTTTACATTTTTTCACTTATGGGATGTTTATCTTCAGTATGCAAAATATTGTTCCTTTTATCCTTATGTAAACAAGTGATCTGATTAACAGTGTATTATAACTATTTCCAATGTTAGTTTCCCACTAGAATGTCTGTCTTGCCATCTGTCTACAGAATATAGCTTATTGCATACCAATATGTAGAGTCATAGGTCATCTGCCTCCCTTTTCAGTTCCCCAGATAGGTGCCCCTCAATTCAAAGTTCAGGAGCAAAGTTGAAGTCCAAAATAGAAGACTTTCCTGTTCTGAAACTGTAGCTGGCTCATTGCTACAGTTAAATCATCGCAAACTGAGCACATCAGTGCATCAGCCATGACCACAAATGCAGTATGGGCATTTCAGCATTGTTTATGAAGCTTCCTCCTTTACGGAGTCATTAGGCAATGCCTGCACTGCACTGTCATACCATTGGCAGTCATGTCCCCTAATAGTTTGGTTCCTATAAAATACACAGACTTGGAAGTTAACAGAATGTAACACATCAACTGTCCAGTTGTTGAATGTTTAACTCCCTAAATGACCTCCATTGGATTTTATGATCCTTATCTGTGGTGGATACTGTTTATAATAATAATAACAATAATAATAATAACAGTATTGTAATGTGGTGAGGACAACCTCTAAAACTCCTTTTTATTATTTATTCCTAAATTATGATTTAGCAGGATTAAAGATGTGTAATTCAGTGTAGTGCTACTCCCCATTTCTTACATCTTCTGACTGAGCCTTTGATAGGTCTCATCGTATGATGTAGAAACCAAGACTTATTGTGATGAGTAAAGTGAAAGTCATGCACAGACAGTGGTTGCTTTAGTAAGAGGGTAAACTGTTTATGAAGTCAGTTTTACTTGCAATTACAAGATATTACAATACACAAATACAGTGCATGAGTAATTAGGACTGTACAAGTGGGTTGTTACAGAACAGTGAATTTACAACTGAGCATGCAGAAAGTTAGGGTATACCAGGTGGTTGTCATCAGTCCATATTTACAGGTAGAGGACTGCTGCCTTTATTAGTGTTCAACAATAGTTAGTGCATTAATCACACTATGGTAATGTTTACTGTCATGGCTGCATCATTTGTTCTATTTTGTGAAGAGTCATTTAAAGTCATAGTGCTGTGGAAACCTACAGAAGTGTTACATACCTTGCAATACCTGGTTAGAAGAGAAATTTATACATTTAACACATTTGCTGATGGTTGCAGTAGTGGACAGAGTAACCAAAGTTCTGGTAAACAGATATTGAAATAAGGAGAATGCAAAGAGAAAAAAAGAGAGGAGTAAGGCATTTGATAAAAGAGGAGGGGAAAGTAAAGAGAAAGGCAAGCAAACAAGAATATAAAGTAAGTACTGCAAATGTAAATTCTGCCGGGTAACTAGACTTCATTGATGAGGTGGGTTTATATCATATTATCAAGTTTTCTGAAATTCAAAATCCATATGGTCTAGACCATATGTTCAAGTTTCCAAAAACTTGAATGCAAAAAAAAAAATCCCCCCGCACCCTGTGCAAATTATATATACCAACTCTAAGATCATAACTCATTAAAGCATTTCTGTGTAAATCGTGATACTGTGGGGATTGGGGAATTTACCATTTTCCTCACTGTAGTGTGATCTTGGAGCTCGTATATATAATTTTTTTTTATATTTGAGTTTTCAGTAACTCGGACATATTGTCTCAACTATATGAATTCTGAGTTTCCAAAAACTCGATAATATGATATACAGTAAGTCCATATATATATATATATATATATATATATATATATATATATATATATATATATGTATGTGTGCTTGTGCATATATGGTATATATGTGAGTGTGTGTGTGTGTGTGTGTGTGTGTGTGTGTGTGTGTGTGTGTGTGTGTGTGTGTGTATACATATCCATATATAAAACTTACCTCTTAATTCCTCATATATTCATATTAAAATGGCCAATAGTTCTTCAGTGTAGAGAATGTAACCTTCTTCATACTGTTATTAAATTATATGATCTACCATAAAATAAAAAATAAAATAAGTAAATAAATAAGTCTGTGTGTACACATACACTCTAATTTATAAGCTTTGCTGCAGGCATATGTCATCATCAAACTGAAGTCTTTCACCCCAGGAAGTAAACATTTCAGCTGTTGTCCTTTGAGCAGAAAAATAATATTGAGCATTGATAACTTTGTATTGTAATTTGTATGGTAGATAGCAAAGCATATGTTTTCTCTTATTTTTTCACATAGTTTTACCCTTGATCAATGTGATCATTAAGTCTTATCACTATTAGATCCATTTATTCCTGTCTGTTTCCCACTGTTGGAGGGTGTGAGGGCAATGGGGTAAAGCAGGGGTGGTAGAGCATGACATTAAAGACACAGCATGGGCTACCTTAAACTTAACTTCAACAGCTCTCTCCTTAAGACAGAAACTTTTTTGGCTGCTTTACAAGTTCTGCCTTGAATTCATTGAGATTGGGTCTAGAAGGAGCATTTGAAGCTGTAATTGCTTCTGTAGGTACTAGTTGTTAAAAGCTTTTCTAAATCCTCCACCTATACACTGTCTCCCAGAAACAGGAAGTCATGAGTAACAGGGAGAAGCAGAAGCATTGCCAGCTGTAGCTGCTGCCTGCTGGTATAAGAATCACTAGACACAATGGTAATTATTTAAGGCTGTTCTAACTGCTAGTGCCTTAATTACCTTTCATTTCACTACTTACACTGATGTGGCAAACCCAACAAATGTATTTAATTTGTATTCATTTCACTTATTTGGTAGGCATATGAGTGCACTAGGAGCAAGTACCTCCTTTTGGGGTGACATTGGTGCAGTATTCTAGTTAAGTGACTCAGGCAGTATGCATAAAGAGGATAACAGAGTCAAACCCATGAATAGAAGATGAAGCTGTTTACAATTTGAATCGATAAGTAGGGTATTCAAGAAATTATCACTCTGGAGCTACTACTACTTTGTTGGTGGGCTTTGTAGTGCTATAGCAATAATAAGTGTTTCATCCACATGATAGTTTCACTGAGCAAAAGCTCATTAGCAAGTCATTTGCATGTTTCTGAATTGAACATATAATGTAGTTAACTGAATTAAATGTTTCCTCAACATGGGCACCTACAAATACACACACACACACACACACACACACACACACACACACACACACACACACACACACACACACACAGGCACAAACTCACACACACACAAACACACACTACTTACCTGCACTAACAGACCCACCGTTGCCAGAAATGGATGTACACTATGAATCTGCTGTTTTTTATCCTCACTGCAGTTCACAAAATAGTGTAGTAGAGTTTTCTTTGAACTATTCTACTGCACTACTCATAACATGGTGTATAGCTTTGAGAAAAAAGTACATGGTTAATTTACATTAGCATCATCCCGAGATTGCCACATTTGCATGCTGCAACATCCAGCACAACTTCTGCAGCACAACTTGCTAGAGCCTTTACATCACTGCAGCTCTACAGTGGTCTTTGAATTGTTTCGTCTTAACAAACAGCACAATCTTACTTGGACGCAGGATTGTGGAGTGCATTATATGTTTCTGAATACCCCACCCTCATATCTTAATCCTCTGTTAGCTATTGCCATTCCTTTATCTAGGAAAATAATCTGGAAAATTGATGTAATGCTTCTTGACTAACACTTTCCATGTCACAACAGCCAACTCCTGCATACCTCCTAGTCTCCTGTGTGCATCTCCTATCCCAACATGTCTCCATTTGCCTCAGCTACAAAAATTATAACAATTGTCATTATAAGATTGCAAGATTTGCTTCAAACATAGCATATAAAACTCATCACTGCAACACTTTTATCCAACCATAGTGGCTAAATCTCCCCAGTGGAATTAAATGTATGCATCTACAAACAGCATACAAGATACAGCATCATCCCCCATAAATGCCCTTTCTTAACAAGCCTACTACAATTAAAGTCACTTTAGACAGGTAAGATCCCAAATTCATCTCCTACGTAAAATGCAAAGATGTGGCAACTCTCTTTGTGACACCCTCTTACTCCATCTATGTCTGCATAGAATATAATAGCTTATTTTCTACAGTAAGACACCTCCGAACACTTAATTGCTTTTATCTTTTCCTCAAATCCAGTCTGTTTGAAAAAAAATACATGGTGCTCATCCCATAGGTAGAACTCGACACACCAATAAAACTAAACATCAGCTGAACCATCTACTCACTGTGTAACATCTAGACTACTAAAACTCACCCCATCCCCATTTTCCACCAATACATTTAATTTCACAACTTTGAATAAGTATCTACTAAAAAATTAAAAAAAAAAACTTGTGACCACTAGAAATACCAGTTTGTGAACTTGTTATGTCAGAAGTGAAAAACTTAATATGTCTAAAAGTGACATTACTAACTTTGAAAAAATCATTATGTATAATATTTGATGGAACTGAAAGCTGTATGTCATCTGATATTTACACATTTTAATATGACTGATGAGCGTCATTTTCAAAACTATGTAACCACTATTTTCCATAAACACCTGTCATTACCTGTATGCTTGCATCCCATAGTTCTCTGTAAATATTTCTATAATTCTTCTACTTTAACTGTCTTAATCAACTGTTATTACTACAGTGAATGTATATATGGACAGCGCAGTGGTTCAGCTGTTGCATTGTTGCCTCACAGCAAGAGTTTCTCCGGTTTGATTCTTGGCTGGGGTGCCTTCTGTGCGGAGTCTGTATGTCCTCCCTGTGTTCGTGTGGGTTTCCCCCCCAGGTGCTCCTGTTTCCCTCCACATTACAAAGACATGTCTGGAGTGTTTCTCCCTGGGTCTCTGCTGAAAATTGGCTTGGTTACAAGTCGGACTTTCCCAGTTAATAAATAAGTAAATGTTTTGCTCTTGTAATTTCTCAACTCTGCTTGTAATTTATGAAACTTTTCTCCCTGGTCCTTAAATGCAAAGGTGTAAATAACCCAGATGCACTTTCTTAGTCAGCAAATGCAAATGATTGATTAAATAAATTCATTTAGCACAAGTTTCCTTGAGTTGAGTCTGCTCAGTCTTTTTAGGTTGTGTTTGATTAAAGTACAGACCAGCTCTGAGATAAGAAGAACTGGAACACACTGTTCAAAAGTTCATGAAAGAATCATACCACAATAATGTTTCTACTTGAAAAAGATTTCATGTAGAAAAGGTTAAGAATCCTCATTACATCAGCAGTCAGTCTTTGTAGGGTACATCAAAAATACATTACTATTACTTGCATATATAGAAACTTTTCGTCACGAGGTAAACAGTTAAACACTTAATAGTAATGTGAGTAATTTGACAAGCATTAGATTTAAGCCAAAACACTGATATGTAGAATATGTATTGTTTATTTACTAGCCAAAAATAGCACACACCTGCGTCCTCAGTAAGAATCACTTATGTATCTAAAAATATTCTAGTCTCTAATGTCAGTAGTTCTTATCCTTTTGCTCTGCATTTTAATTACCCCATACTTTCTGTAACACCATTCACATCAATGTTCACTTAATAGATGTCTTGCTATTCTTTCTTTGTATCCTGCTTCTCAACAACATTAATGTATTCTATAATTTTATCTGACCTCATGGTTTGGATTACATAACCCTTGCCACAACTGCAAAACAAATAATACACACCACTAACACTACAGCATTTTAGGAATTGATTAAACTGCAAAATCAAGCCATTGTTCCTAGTAATTTGCTGTCCTTAGGTAAAATAACACCTTGAGTGAAGATCTTTATGTTGCCCTCCCAACTACACAATGCTCCCCCATGATCCTGCAGGTCCCCCAACCACGGACACCCCACACCATCCAGATGACTTTTTCTGCCTTTTCCTCAGATTTTGCTTATTCTTCAGATTCTTACTGCATCATGTGAACACATCCTAACTAGCCAAGACTGCACTGTAATAACTGTGACGGAAGTGATTGAATTATGTCCGGGGGGGGGGGTCTAGTGGCTGTTATGTGCCCCCAGAAAATAAGGCATTTTATATGCTGTGATGTGCATTTTAGATTTTTTTTAAACAAGCTCTTCATCTAAAAATGACATGTGCAAAAGTTGTGACTAAGGAAAGAATTCAGTCTTTCTGTTTCCTGCATCCTTTCAACAGATTGTAACTGGTTAAGAATGTTCTGTAATAACTGTGGAATAAATAATCAAATTAATCTGGGTGTTAGGGGACCATTAGGCCTCTCAGCAGCTGTAGGATTTTAGATGTTATGAGGTACGCTTTAGAACTATTTTATAAACTATTGATCCAACGACGACCTGAACAAAAATCATGATTAAGGTAAGAAATACAGTGTTACGTTTCTCTTCAAAGGAAGAAATAAACTGTGTTTGACAAAACAGTGAAACAGCAGTTCACAATAAGGTATTAAGACAGATGCTTGTGGGCATACCTAAATCATATCTAGGAATACTGCCTACCTCTCTACTCACCTGGGTATCTCTGGTGGTAGAGTGAAATGAAAGTCAAATTACAAACTAGCTTTCATATGTTTCAAGTGTCTACTGCTAAACATAGATATAGCAAGTGTCCTAACCCCTTCCACCAAAAGATAACTATCTCCTTTGTATGAGACTGATGTCAGACCAGGACAAAAGTAAAAGAGTAAATCGAATACAGTAATGTATTTCAACCTTTTGCTGTCACTTGTATATAAATGGCATGCATCCTTACCTGTAACCCCCCAAAAGATAGCCACCTGTATAAATGTACAATGTTTGAAGTGAGTAAAAAATTACAGTAATGCATTACAACTTGTTGCTCCTAAACATTGCACTACACCTAAATAATCCCTGTAGACCTGTGCACACCTCTGATGTCTGTGAGCAAAGTTAAAGAAATAATTACCGCACCATACCCAGTCTACCACACCAGCTACAGTGACTTTCTGTAAATACAGCTGAGCAGGGACAGCTTTAGAGTAGGTGAGATTCAGGTCAGAGGCCAGTACTAAGCTTGTGTCAAAATTCACTTATACAAGCTGGGGTGTGGGGGCCACTAGATCCTCAAAAGCTCATAGGGTTTGGCTGCTGTTTGATACATTTTATGCCTTATTTTTTGAAAGATAATCCCTTGCTAACTGCATCGATTTCATGCTGTGAGCGTATTGAAATATTTATGTCTTTGTTATTTTGGAATACAGTGCTACCTTATTTGCATATGAAAACCTTACCTTCTTTAAGGTCTAACCTGTGTTTAGAGATTAGGTACAAGTATATGTAATAATGTCTGTATTTTTATTGTGTGGTTATTCAGTTATATTTTGTTGCATCTATTTCAGTGACACCCTGAGGATCCATTTTAAAAATGGATGCAACTGCATAGAGGCACTGCATAGTTTTTGTGCCATGAGAGTCTTGAAATATGAATGGCTTCTTTATTTTGGATGCAGTACTATGTTGTTTGCATATGAAAACCTTGCAGTCTTTAAGGTCTGACCTGTGCTCATACTGATATATGAATGAGTACAGGTGTAGCTATAGAATGCAGAGGACAGTTGCTTATGCTTCTGTGCAGCACTCTGTTATCATTTGCAGCTGCTTTGCTTGTAGCTGAGTGCTGCTAAATAAGCTTTCTCCAAGTTTGTAAAACCTTGGAAGCAGTATATTTAGAGACTGAGGGTGCAGGGGCAATGCCTCCACACGGGAATAAATACTTTTTTTTGTGAGAGGACTACGGATCATGACAATAGGCATTGCTATTTGATTGGCAGTGAGTTACTAAAACTTGAGCAAGTTGTGCTTGAGTTACATCATTATTATAATAAAATACAGACATTTGTATTTAACCTTTGAACACAGGTCAGACCTTAAAGGCTGTAATTATTATTGTTATGTTATATTATGTTATGATATGTTCTGCTATGGCATATCCACAGTGCTGTGAATAGAGGTACGTGTCTCATATACTGAGAGCCTTTGTGTAGCAGACTTAGTGTTATTTACATAATATCCTGATAGGTGGTAGTGTTAGCCTGTGCCCAGCGCCTACCATCTGGCAATTCTAGCCATAGCCCATGATATTCCCTTTGCAGGTCATATGGGCATAAAATGTTCAAAGAGATGTATTATGCAGAACGTCTATTGGCCTAGGATTTCCAGAGATGTAACAGGGTACTGCAGGAACTGTGAGCAGTGACAAAAGGTAGGCAAGGCAGTAGAAAAGGTGAAAGCTCTTTTGATGCCTTTGCCTGTGATTGAGGAGGTGTTTCAGAGGGTAGCTATGGATATTGTGGGGCCTTTGACTTCCACAGGGAAGAAGTATATTCTAGTGGTAGTAAATTATGCTACCAGATACCATGAGACAGTGGCATTGTCCTTCATTGAGACAGAAAAGATGGCAAATGCTTTGTTAGAGATTTTCAGCAGGGTAGTTTTCCAAAATAAATTCTGACTGACAGAGGTGCCAGTTTCATGTCAGACCTGCTGGCTTGTCTGTGGAAGTATTGTGGGGTGAAGCACCTAAAGACCACCCCCTACTAAAGGTCTTGTTGAGAGTTTAAACTCTACACTCAAGATGATGTTACGGGCATTTGCAGACCAGTTTATGAGTGAGTGGGACAAATATTTGCCCCATCTGTTGTTTGCTTACAGAGAGGTACCTCTAGAATCCATAGGTTTTTCACCCTTTGAGTTGCATATGGGCATAGGGTAAGGGGACAACTGATTCGAGATGAGTGGGAGGGTGAGTGTGAATCCCAAAAGGAATCTGTTGTGGCATATGTCCTAAATCTCAGGACAAGGCTCAGAGAGCTCATGGGCTTGGCCCAGGAGAACCTGGCAGAAGCCCAAAAGCAGAAAAAGGTCTAGCATGACAAGAATGCTCGAGCTAGAGAGTATGCTGTAGGGCAGCAGGTTATGGTTTTCATTCCTGTCAGACGCAACAAGCTGCAGGCAGCTTGGGAGGGACCCTACAAAGTGGTAAGAAAGGTCAGTGATGTTAACTACATGGTAGACCTGCTAGGCAGGAGGCAGGGGCACAAGTTGTACCATGTTAACATGATGAAACCTTACCATGATAGAGAGGTCATTGTGCTGATCTGAATGGCGGGAAGAGTCTGAGGGGGATCTGATGACTGATCTCTTCAGTGAGGCTTGGACTGACACCACAGTGGAAGGGGTAGCAATGTCCCAGCAGCTATCCCCTTCCCAGGTTCGAGAAATCCCAGCAGTGTTACAGGAGTTTGGGGACATGTTCACTGGGAAAACAACCAACAAGATTTCTATCCCTTTTTGGATTAAGCAATTTTATCACCTGATCTATTTTCTTGGCTATGCTTATGAAATAGTTTATGTACTACTTTCCATTTGTAAAAGATTTCTTTTTTGTATAACAAGTTTTGTTCTATATTACTGTGTTTTTGTGGAGCTTTTCTCCCTGGGCCTCTACTGAAAATGGACATGTATCCAGCTAGACTAGACCGGTCAAAAATGTAAAATAAAAATAAATAAATAAAATAAAAAACAGGGTGTACCCACCTGGTGCTGCACCATGTGGATACAGGGCTGCAAAGGCCTATTAATCAGGCCCCTTATATGGTGCCTGAGATAGTCAGACTCTGAGGGAGTAGATACAGGAAATGTTGGAACTAGGAGTAATTCAGGAGTCCAGCAGTTCCTGGGCCTCCCCAGTGGTGCTGGTACCAAAGAAATATGGCAGCACCAGGTTCTGTGTGGACTACAGGAAATTATATAGTCACACAGAGTCAGATGCTGACCCCATGCCTAAGACAGATGAAGCCCTAGAGCAGTTTGGTGGGGCTAAGTATCTTACCACTATTGATTTTACCAAGTGTTACTGCCAGGTGCCCTTGGCTCCCAGTGCTAGACTGAGGTCAGCCTTTGTGACTCCTTTTGGCTTGTATGAGTTCACGAGGATGCCCTTTGCGATGAAAAATGCCCTAGTGACTTTCCACAGGCTGGTAGATCTTATCCTAGCAGGAGCAGGAGATTTTGCCCTTGCTTACCTGGTTGATATTGCCATCTACAGCCATGCCTGACAAGAGCACCTTCAGCATGTCAGGGAGGTGCTGGGCAGACTACAGAACGCATTAAACCCATTAAGTGTCAGGTGGGTATGGCAGAGATCTCCTACCTGGGACATAGAATAGGGAGTGTTAAGATCAGGCCAGAACCTGCCAAACTGGAAGACATTCAGGCACGGCCTGCCTCTGATACCAAAAAGTAGGTGGGGGCATTCTTAGGGACAGCAGGGTACTACAGAAAGTTTGTCCTCAATTATAGTACCATAGCTGCTCCCCTCACAGACCTGACAAGGAAAAACAAGCCAGATAAGGTAGGGTGGACCCCAGCATGTAGGTGGCATTCCAGAAGCTTAAAGGAGCTTTGGGAGGACCCCCTGTATTAGCCAGTCCAGATTAAAGCAAATAATTTGTTGTGCAGGTGGATGCTTCAAACCATGGGATGGGGGCTGTACTCAGCCAGGTCTCCTCAGAGGGAGAAGAGGACCCAGTGGTATATCTCAGTCATATGCTCCACCCCAGGGAGGAATGCTATGCAGCTGTAGAAAAGGAATGTGTTGCTATAGTGTGGGCACTGCAGAAACGTCAGCCTTATCTGTATGGAAGGAAATTTACTGTGGTTGCAGACCACAATCCCTTAACATGGCTACTTCGAGCCAGCCAGCAAAATGCCAAGTTATTAAGGTAGAGCCCAGGGTTGCAGGCATATGATATGACAATGCAGCACTGCAGTGGGGTTAGCAGTGTCAATGCAGATGGGTTCTGAAGACAGGGACTGGGATGAGAAATTTCCCAGATAGTCAACTCTCTCATGCAACGTTTCTGAAGGGCACTGTAAATGTATATGTTTTAACAGTAGAAACTAGAACATAGAGGGTTAACTTGCAAAACTTCAAGAAAAAAGTTGAAATTAAATGGTTTTACAGTTGTGCTATAAAGGTTATCTCTCAGTTTCAGTTCAGTAGCAGACACAATGTCTAGAGCTAGAAGTTTTTATATTATCTTGGAAGAGAAGCAATTGCTAGGTTTGAGAAGTGTTTTATTGCTTTATAACTTTCAACAGCTGCACAACTCTAATCAAAAGCCTTTGTCTATGTATTTTCACAAGGAGATGCCAAATGCTACAATAGGGGTTTAGCTTGGGAACTAAAGTCAGGTGACAAAAAGTGATGTCATCCATGCTAACCCAGCAGTAATATTTGATATCAATTTAAGAACTCTCTGAGAGAGAGAAACAGGGCATTTTGTATTTTGTCTTTGACCAAGAAACATTCACTCATCTGCACTTGCCTTGCTGTAAGTACGTTTCTAGGGCATAGTAACTCTTTAAGATTTCAGATAGGAATATAGTAAAGTATTGCTTAAATGTTTTCTTTATTTATTTGACACTGTCCTGCTATGTTGTTTTTAAATATTTCCTGTGATTCTAAACTATGATGTGACTGATTACTTGTTCTTTTATTATTTATTATTAAATATATTTAAACCTATCATTGTGACTCATATTTGTGAGACATATTTAAGCTCTGAGAGTACTTGCATATCTATATGGTGACACTGTACAGGCCACTCCTAAATAGCCTTGGTCTTGGTCAGACTACCATTTGGATTCATAGTAACATTACACAGTAGGATTGGACACCCTTTGTTAAGGACCTTATAGTAGATGATAAGGGTGGCTGGTGACAGCTGGAACTACCTTACAGTCTGGGCAGAAGGGGGCATAGCTAGTAAACCTGTGCCAGCCTTTCCCAGGTGTGTGTGTGTCAGCTACTTGGGCAGTGACACAAACCGCTGGTTGGACAGAGAGGGTGCTGGAGGTTTTGGCTTGGCCACTCAGCTGCCATCTCAACCCTATAGCTGTGCGAGTGGGGAGTCTTACTGGGGATCTGGAGAAAGAGGAAGAAACCATCCCCAGACTGACTGTGATCTCTGTGTGCTGTTATGGGAAATTGCACTTTACTGTGTGTGTACTTGTCATCCTCCCAGTGTGTATGTCCTCTACTGTTGCCAGTGGTGAGGACCGAGGCTCCTTCATTAATGGGCCAGTGCAGGGGTGTCACAGACCCCTTCAGTAATATGTCTATGTATACACATACAGCAAAATGAAACATTCACCCAAGTGACCCCTTCAGTAACATGTTGAGGTATGCTCAAGCACCAAAATGAAACATTTCCCCAAACGACCCTTCAGTAACATTTCCTAGTATATACAAGCACCAAAATGAAACATTCACCCAACAACTCCTTCAGTAAAATGTTGAGGTATGTACAAAGATCATTAACAGCAAACACGTTTACGTGATAAAGTGCCATGTTCTTGTCTAGCAGTCTTACATTTCAACTGTTACCTGCTCTAAAAGGCTGCAATAGCATAATAATTATCAGTTTCTGGTGAGTAAAACCAGAAAACAGTTCAAGTAAGAGTAACAACAGAGTTCAAGACTAAATGAAAAAAGCTGCTCAAGGAACATAGATCAGAAAAAAATGCTGAGGTCCATGATACTGAGACAGGTATTACAGCCTCTAACTGCTGAAATTGAATGTGAAATGTGAAGTACATCTAAGAAAAATAGTCTGCAGGCTCTGCTAAGCAAGTAAATGAGTTTAAGTGTGTGTGTGTGTGTGTGTCTGTGTGTGTGGGTGTGTGTGTGTGTGTGTATGTGTGTGTGTGTGTGTGGGTGTGTGTGTGGTGTATTTGTGTGGTGTGCGTTTGTGTGTGTGTGTGTGTATTTTGTGTGTAAGAATACCTGGTGAGAACTAATATTTACTTCTACTACAAAAAAATGTTCACATGCATTTGAATTTATGAAATCAAGCACCATTTTCCATAATATCATATTGTGTAAGTAAAAGAGAATATGTTAAATTCTGGTTAAGTGATTGACTGGTTAAACATCATCATTTATAACTTTGTTTTCTCTGGAAGGAGGTTACTAAATGTGAAGTTTAAACTTGGAGACAGAACACAATAAATAAGATACAAACAAGGTTCTGGGTTACATGGAAGGTTGTTAGAGGAGTTCTGACTACAAAATAGTAATTTTTTTGTGTGTCCCATTTTTCTGTTTTGGATGTTGGGTGAACTGTACATTATACTGGACTTTTGCTTAAAAATATTTGGAGAGTACTTTTTTTGACAACTTGTTATATAACTGAATGTCAAGAGTGTTTAGTTTATAGTTATCACATCCAGTAAATCATGAATCACACATGCTCGCTCTGTCACACACACACCTACCTCTCACTTGTCTGACCATTCATGGTGGTCCACTGCACAGTCCAAACATCTTCTGGAATTCAAATTCCACCCGAGCGGAAGATCGGAAGATGAAGACGTGAAAAATCTTGGCTTCTGCATCTGTGCGATGGGACGCAAAGGGCATTCTTAAAGAAGAATGCCTTAAAAAAAAAAAAAAAAAAAGTATTTTTTTTTTAATTAAAAGCAAAGATTATATATTCGTTTTCCGGACAGTCCAAAAAAAAAACTGCAATGCAGTAGCTTCTCATTTATTAAAAAGTGCTGCCTGGGACAGACCACCCCTCTCGCCACACTCCCCCTCAGCTATGCCACTGTCTCTCACACACACACACACACACATGCACTCCTACCCCTAATGCTGAATCTTTTGATAGAGCTGAAAGCTTCAGCATTAGTCAAGCCCACCAGAAACAATACAGGAAAAATCAGTATTCCCAGCAGTGACATTTCTGTTAATCGAAAAGAACCACTCTCAATTAAAAAAAAAAAGGTCAGCTTTGTCAGTAAAAGTGATTCCTCAAAGTTAAACTGCAACTGTATGGTTTATATATATATATATATATATATATATATATATATAATATACAGTATGTATATATACACACATATCTGTGTGTGTGTGTGTGTGTGTGTGTATGTATGTATGTATGTATACAGATATATATATACATATATATGTGGAGAGGGCTACCTAGCTAGCTAGCTGGCTGGCTAGTTAGTATCTGAATCTTCCTAAGAGCTAGGGGTTGGCATAATTGCTAAGGTATTACCTTACATAGGTTCATAGGAGGTTACTAGGCTAGAGGCCCTAAAGCCCTTACAAGCCTAGCCATATTAATCCCGAGTTGCCTCAGTTGTCCTTGGTCAGATGACATACTTCGCAGAGTGAGTCTATGATAAACACTGACTACCTCTGTCCATGAGGGACATGGGTGCCACCCCTGTGGTGAATTTGCAGTGTCTCATCCATTTATCCAGGTTGTGCTTGAATAGTGTCAGGGAGGAGCTTGCTTCATGTGAACTGGATGTTTATTCCAGAGGAGTGGCAATCTCTGGGAGATAGATCTGTTTTGCCAGCATGTTCTATTAATGTCACAGGCTAGGTTAAGATCCCTAGAGAGAGTGACTCTTGTGCCATTTGACTTGTGGATATGCAGCATATCCATCAGGGCAGGGGGCAGAGACTGTCATGTAGGCCAGGCACAAGTCGCCTCTCAGCAGCCTATATGATACAGAGCACAGTGACAGGGCTTTCAGTCTATCCAAGTAGATCATGGTTTGGAGGTCCTGTATTTTCTTGATGAGAAACCTCTGTGGTCTCTCTAGCTGCTGCAGGTATCTGGTGAGGTACATGCAGAAGGGAGCACTGTACTCTATTAATGGTCTTACAGACACAAGGTGCACAGTTTGATTCTCACATGGGATAAATGTCTAGGCTAAAATGGCCCACAAGGGTAGTTAGCATAGTACTGGCCTGTAAATATATCAAACACAGTTTGCATGTATGTATTTATAAATATACTGTTAGTAATCTCATATATGTGTTGTGAATAATCTAAAGTCCTGGGGTTCAAATACGGAGAGGATGTTGTTTGTGTGAGCATGATGTTTAATGCAACAGCTTATTTCCGTAAAGAAGATTAATTTTTTAGATGCATTAATGGAGATTTATGCTAAGCTAATGATTTGGCTTCATGAGGATATGTAAGCAATTTTACTTGTCACTCTTCAATCTATGTTTGCAGTAAATATAAGTCTCCCATGTTCAGTACTAAGCCTACCCTAATGGCACTCCAAGTTAGTAATCAAACATCATAAACATGATACCTGCTGTGGCCTGCCAATCATTCAGACATACATCATAAAAGAATACAGAGTTCTCAGAATATAACCCATTCATATCAGCTCGCTTCAGGTATTTTGTATAAGAACAAGGATTTTATTTCAGGTGGAACCTGCATTTTTATTACAGGTCAATCACTTGATAGTTAGCATTTGACAGTAATTCGATTTATGCTTAGATATGGTGAATCACTCGTTTTGTTCTGTATGTATGAATGTTGGGGCATATTAACTGGACATAATCAGATGTCTAATTAGAATAGTGATGAAATGATTTGATGAACTTAACAATGACCATTACTTTGGTTTTCCTGCCTTTTCTAGGACACCATACAGAAGTCATATGGAATGAAGCTTACCTGATAACCTTTGTCTTTCAGTTCATTATATATTTTGGTATATGATTTGACACAATCCACCTCTGTGGATTACTACAACAGGAAAATAGCTTCTTGGAATTGGTTTATGTTGGGTTGAGCCAAAGCCCAGATGTGTCTGCTATGCTCTTGGCTGCTTGAGAAACTCCTGCCGCCAAAACAGAAACATTAACTATAGGTAAAAAACAAAAACCTCTAGCAGTGAACGCCCATGTATTTAAAATAAAAAAACTTGCTTCAAGTAAATTAAGCTATTGCACATCTGAACTCTGTATACTTTATCAAACCAAATAGATAAAGAGAACATATAAATGTCTGTAAGCATGTGTTTGTGTGTATATATGTTTATATCACTCCTTTATACAATGCATTTGTTTCTTTCCTATTTCACATAACACCTACTTTCTTTAGTATTCTCTTTTTGAATGTCATTTTATCTACATAAAATATAGCATATAAAAGGCATATTGCAAAGCAAACAACATAAGCTATCAATACAATTTGCAAAAGGCCCAAAATAGTAATAAACATTTCTCTCTGGGTGTGTAAATATGTTTGTGTTCCTATTTATTTTAATAGAAATCAACACTTTACACCCCCAAGAGTTTGTTTCATGGTTTTATTTCTGGCAAATGTAAATGAGCAACAGGTCCTTCAACATAGGAAACATCTGCACAAGCTTCAGTATCTTTCAGGTGTCTTTCATAATTCTAATAGTACTAATAGAATCAATAGAGTATGTTATGCTGTACCACATATTGTTACTTCTACTAACTAAATATGTAGCAGATATTTTACTACCCTTTGCAAAATAAAGCTTTGCTGTATCTACCCTATCCTAAAACATTTCTGCATTTCATATCTATCTAGGTACTCTAATCCCTGTATCTAAATCTATTTTCTTTAACAATTATAACCCTTT
The DNA here is from genome assembly GCF_019279795.1 of Protopterus annectens. Taxonomy (NCBI): domain Eukaryota; kingdom Metazoa; phylum Chordata; order Ceratodontiformes; family Protopteridae; genus Protopterus; species Protopterus annectens. Next base: position 519,520,444 of record NC_056741.1, read on the forward strand.
TAACTTCCCTTTTATTTGTCATTAAACATGATTATGATATAAAACTATGATTTAATCGCAGATTTGAATACATGCTTTGCAAGCATACCATGTACATGAAAATATGACACAGGGCATTCTGGTTTTACAAATGTATATGCGCCTATTATGCAGTGGATTTGTATATGGCTAACACAGTGTCTGTAGCCATAGTTCTACACCGTGCATGTCAGAAAATTAAATGAGCTATACCTCATTACTGAGAACATTCTGGAAGGGATCAGTAAAGATAAGTAGTGCCAAGATCCCTAATAGGCATACAGCATTTCTATGAGTACACCCTCACAAAAAATACAGGTATGTTGCCTCTCATTTGGTCTATGGTGCTTGAGCCAAGAAACTGTAGATCAAGTAAGGGATTAAATGTGATTTTAGGGAGCTGCGCAGACTGGCAACAGCAGCTTCAGCCCCCTCTTCCCGCAGGCTGCACTAATGTAAATCTTGATTAGTAGAAATGAAGAAGTACATTAATTTAAAAATGGGATAAACAGGACAGCCCATTCCCAAATGGGGCTGTACTCGCATGGAAATTGAGAGAGAGAGAGAGAGAGAGTAACATTTATTCCAGGGTTTTGTGTGTTAAGCTTCACAGAGGTCCCTTTGGCTTTAACAGTCTAAGTTCCTGGAAAGCAAGAGAACTAACAGCTCAAAGTCTGTAATCCAAAAACAAGGAAAAATGCTGCGTCATCTATTGCAGGCAGCCAGAAACCATAGATCAGCAAGGGAGGAGAGAGCTCAAGCTAAAATGTCTGTGAGAGCTAAAAATGCTTGTGTGTGTGTGTGTGTGTGTGTGTGTGTGTGTGTGTGTGTGTGTGTGTGTGTGTGTGTGTGTGTGTTGCTAGACAGCAGCCCTTTCACATAACTAAACTATTGTTGTAACAAATTCTGGCATGGCGTAACCTAGAATATGATTTGCCAACAGAATGTAAAAGCGTGAACATTTCTTTTCACTGCAGAAATAAGGTCTGAAATGGCTGAAATGGGACAGAGTATATCACATTTTAGGATTATAAACTAATATGATTTTATCTCCATTGTAGAGTTTTACAAAAAGAAAATCTGTGCTCCAATAGCTGCCAGAGTATAAATACATTTTCTGTTGCTGTTGTAATTCACCTTATTGGACACCCTTCCTCCATGGTAAATAAAAAGTTATTCAATACAGATAATAATAACATTGATATTCCTGTTTAAAGTAAACTTTTCCAAAAGACAGTTACATAATTTTTAACATTGTTAACCAAAATGCTACGATATTTTTCAAAGGCAAGGTCTGCTGTTTTCCAGGGATGTCATTTTGTTTGTTTTGTGCCCAGCAGAGGGAGCAGCTACCCTGTAATGGACAAGATTATTATAATCTTCCGGTCTGAACACAATGTACCCTACTTAAGGATACACATTACGTCAGGCATTTTTCAATGCTATTGTAGCTAGCTGCTAATCTAACCCTCTTTCGCCATAATAAATCAAAAGCACGTGAAGACAAATAGAAACCGTAACTGAATCCCTGTTAAAAGGAGGTTTTGTAGAGCCTGTCTGCTTTATTTTAGCTTCATTCACCAAAATAACTAATATTTCTCCTTCAAAGAAAACATGGTCTGCTGTTTTCAAGCTGCAACATAACATTTGTTTTTCTTCCAGTAGGGGGAGCAGCTACCCTATAGTTGGCAAGGTGATAATCTCACTTATTGACTACACTTTCACTGCTTGTTCTGAATTCACCAAACAGAACATCGAGTCCTATTTAAAGTGACCTTTACCACTGTTTAAACATTTTTTTAGACATTTGTAATTGCTTGCTCAAATAAAGAAATGTTAGTGTGGTAGCTAAAATGTCTGTATTAGTTTTTCAGTCTGGGAGTTGACTGTATGTAGTCTGGTAAAAGATAAATATTTGGTGATGAAGCTATTGTATTATCGCCAAAATTGTAAAAATATATAATTATTTGTCTGACTCCTTACCTAATTGTCATCTAGGGGAATTATGTTTATCAGGTGACATTTAAGTGTTCTAGCCACCAGAGGCCATCATCTTCAAAGAAGTGTTTTTGGTACTTTGTCTTAGAAGGCAGGACTGATTTTAGCTAAGTAGGAAATGGTGACTGTATAGTGGGTCAGACAGTATTCAGTAAGTAAGTGCTTCAAGGGGGAAGTACAGCAAATAGTGTGGCTAGCCATCTTAAACACTGGCTGCCTGGAGAATCAGAGCGGAGTTAGAAACAGGTAGATGCAGAAAAGAAGTACTTTTCTGTTAACTTGTGAAATGCCTTTAGCCAAACTGTCACACCTCTGCAGTTCAAATGCTTTGAACTGTTATCTGGAATTTGCAAAGAGCAGGTTCTTTAGCATTTCTTCAGGAAATGTGTTTATTTATGTGCACTCGCTAACTGAGAAAGTGTGACTGAGAAAAGCTCCTTTTTATTGAAGGTCCAGGTAGAAAAGCTTCATAATATTCTTCATATGTATTTTATGACAACAGTGATATTTGCATACAGTCTTAGTAATGACTAGAGTATGAACAGTGACACATCTGTGGACTACATAGCAGTTCTGAAGATAGCTAAAGTTTACGTCCAGGTTGGTATTTACATATTTACATGTGTACATAAAGAAATGTAAACAAGTGGAGGCATCCATAGGTAAACAGATTTGTAGGCTGTTTAAGATCCTACGTCTCTAGTTTTTAAAGTAGGCATTAAGCGTTCTATTTATTTGTTAGGTGCTCTTGTGGGGCTGTTTTGAAATGGATGTATAAAGTAGGGATTAGGTGCAGAGAAAAATGGCATTTTTTTATTTTTATTTATGTTTTGTTGACTAGGTTGGCTCATCTAGGCCTATTGCCTGTTTTCAGGGGAAAACTGAGATGGTACTTTCATAGTAATGAGGGTGAATTTACTGGGACACTGGGGAAATTCTACTGCTTTTGGCAATAGCAAAGGCCTGTATCTGATTGGAGAGAAGATTGTCGTGGCAGAGATACCAGAGTAGTGCATACAATGTGAAATGTCTTCTTTGGCAGCTGCTGTGGTTAAAATTGCTAAGTCAAAGGAGCATTTTGCAGGAAATTATTCTGATAGTATAGAGTGTGAACCAGTTGTTGTGGTTCTGCAACTAGATCGTATGTGGCATGGCTGATGTTGATAAGTTGCATTTATTGGATGAATAAGATGTTAATGTATCCTTTGGCTTCATTATAATTCATATTGTGGGTGAGCAGACTGTCTAGTCGACTGTTATTGGAAGGTTCTTTGTCACTGCCATCTGTCTGTTTGCCTGGATCTTTTAAGCATGCTCTTGACTGACAGGGAGATTTGAATGTTTATAACACTGGTTTGGGAAGGCATTCATATGTAGCTGTGGATGCAGATCAGGCTGACGAGTGGCCGAAAAGGTTGGTGCCAGAGCTAAGATAGAATACAATGAGATTTTTGATCAGGCTGATGTTATGCTGGACAAACATTCCTTTTTAATATCTTTTTTTAAGCTGTCATGTGTACAGCTGTTATATATAAAGACCATAATCATGTTAAGAACTGAAGACTTTTACGAAGTTACTTTAGATAATGAATCTGATAATTTCATTTAGGCAGCAGCAATTTAATGACTTAGTATTGCTGTTTCTTTGAGGGAAGTATTCCATTCAGCTGTTTGGGGTTATCAGGCACTGAAAAGTAACTTTGCAGTTTCAGTTTGCTAACATTACTGACGGACTTTTTAGGACTGCATTAAGTATTGTGATCCTGTTATTTCCATGACTAAATTATGGACAGCAATTAAAGTCTCCTAAAACCAGGGAAAGTATACCTACTCAGCTCATCTGCAATGGATACTGATGGGATCATAGCCTCCAAGTTCAACACACATTTCATAGAAGCAACATCTCTCATCACTTAACTGCCCAACATCCCTCCTCAGCCGTCCCAACACAACTCTTCCAAACCACCTCCTTCTCACTCAGACCTGTTTCTGCCTCCACAACCAAAAAATTCCTTCTTAGTATACCTCTTAACCTCTCAGTGCAAGAGTTCTGGACAAAGTCAAAAATAAGAAGGCTTGGAAGCTAAAATTCCTACTGCTAATAAGTGTGCGGGTTTACACAATGAAGTTTTTTTGGAAGGGAATGCTAAGTGGTCTGTTCCTTATTTGCAGAATTCCAGGGTTAAACACTGGAAACTGGAAACTTATGTTTGCACGAGTCTTAATAATAAAATTATGTTTTAATAGTCAACTACAGTGGTACTTTAAGGACTGGAACAAGTAAATTGACTTTTTTATTGATAGTTATTTTTGTAAGCTTTTCTGAATGGGATACACCTGGAGTAGGTGGTGGAGCATTAAGAATGTTAAAGGTTATTGGGACAGCTGTTGGAGGACCATTCTGGTGTGAGAGAGACTTGTATTAGACACTGGGATTGGTGGGCAGCCTATAAACAAAACTGTTTGATGGGAAAATGAATATTTCCAAAAGAGGAAGAGGAAGGAGAGTGGTGGTTTAGAACAGGATGCTTAACCTGAGGTTTATAATGAAAGGGCAGAACTAGGACGTTAATACTCTATTAGCTGCTTGTATATAGAAATAATATGCTTTTTGGATAGGTTGTGGGATCTGAATGCGATTCTTGGTAAAGTAGTTTGTGCAGACAAGACATTGCTTGGAATCTGGATTTTGCTTTGTTTTCTGAGAGGAAAGCTTGCCTCCAGAAGTAACTGGATGTAGATATGATAGTGATATTAGCTTTGTTTTGAATAAATAGAATATGGAGGATGTTTGGAATTAGAATTCTTTGGCATTAATGAATGCTGATTAAAGATTTTTAAGTAAATTATTGCAGGTTAAGGTAGGGTCTTTGGTATGAGACTGAGAGCTAGTGGACTTTAATATCTGTTGGATAGTGAAGCAAATATTATAATATTCAGCTCTTATTACTGTTGTTAAGGAGGTAGAATCTGTCTAAGGTATAGTCTAAGGGAGATAAATACCTAATAGTGGGAGATGTTTCAAAGGTACTGGATAATTTGCTCTGCAATGTGAAGTTTCAGAGTGTATTTGAATAAGAGTTTAAGGAAATGCTTTTGGATCTGGTACAGGAGATTGAAGAATAGTTTTTTGTTATACCCTGCGTGAATGTGTGGTGGGGGAAGAGAATTAAGATGAATAATGGGGTCATCTAAGGTGTCCTGTAAGTCCAGTTTCATTTTGTTGGCTGATGGTGATGTCTTAGTCAAGGTTAAAGTGGATGTCATTGAGTGTGAATGTCTAATTGAGCTTGTTTAGATGATTCCTATTGTTTGCATTTACGAAGGTAACATTATTTGTGTAGTTAGGGATGGTAAGAAGGTCATTTTTTTTGAATATTTTAGATAGGGTATTAACTTTGGTGGAGGTGATGTTATATATGAGTAAATGTAAACGGTTTTGGGTGAGTTGGTCAGTTACACATAGGTGGGTGTAGGGATGGTTATGTGTAAGTACCAGCTATTAGATCTAGTAGGAGGGAAGCTACGTTTTTACCTCCATATGACATCATCTGTGGAAGCATGGATTATTCTGTGCATTTATAGAAGAGTTCTTAATTAAAGCAGTGTTATTAGGAAATGTTACACTACCAAAATGTATCTGTTGCTGCAGACTTTTCAGGTGTGACTACGAACACATATTTTCAGCATTGTGGGGCCTAAGTTAAATCCATTAAAAAAAACCTCTGCTTCACATGGATGGGGGGGCCTGTTCCAGAAAAGGGGTAATTTCTGAGATACATACCTGTCTTTCCAGCAGGTCCTATTTACATCTCAGGCAAGGCTTAAGTTTTAGAATGGGTAATTCTGGTGCAGTTTGTTTTGCATATATTCAGGAGGTCCATCATGGTGAGAGTCTGGCAATGCCTTGTATGCCAGCCATATATATCCCCTCAACAGCTTGTTGGAGACAGAATACAGGAATAGGGCCTTGAAGCAGTGTGCATAGGACATGTTGCTTACACCCTGTATTCCTTTAGTTAGGAACCTCTGTGGACATTGCAGTTGTTGGATGGCCATACCAAAGCGAGCATTGTACTCAATGATAGGTCTGATGAATACTGAATACAGAGAAACAATGATCTATTTGGACCTAGATGCCATACCTTTGTTTATAAGTTGCACAGCATAGAATGATTTCCTCACTACTGTAGGCATGTGATGGTCAAAGGATAGATTACTGTCTGTGTTTGGACCCAAGTCCCTGACTGCTGGGTCAACTCTTAGGGGTGTGTTGTCAGTATGATAGTTACTGGGGTGGATGACTTACTGAAGGATACTATTATACATTTCTTGGCATTTAGTTTTAGTCTATGGCTCTGATACAAGTTATTTGTCTGTGTCAGCCCTTCCCAGAGAACATGTGTCAGTGCAGTGGTGCAGCGGTTAACATTGTCGCCTCACAACAAGAGGCTCTCCAGTTTGATTATCGGTTGGGGTGCTTTCTGTGTGGAGTCTGCATGTCTTCCCTGTGTTCGCTTGGGTTTCCTCTGTGTACTCTGGTTTCCTCCCACATTCCAAAGACATAAGTCTGGAGCATTTCTCCCCAGACCTCTGCTGAAAATAGGCTCTGTCCTAGTCGGACTTTCCCAGTCAACAAATGTTAATAAATAATAAATAAATAAATATGTGTTGGTGAGGGTTTCTATAACTGCTCCTAATTTGCAGTCATCTGCAAATTTATTTGGCAAGAGACCCTTGGCATTCACTGTGACTTCAGAGAAGTAAATGCCAAAAAGGAACAGTCCCAGAATGGATTCCTGAGGGACTCTGTTTGTGGCTGGCCTCTTTGTAGAGGTGGACTCCTCAGTTCCAACTTTTGGGTCCTGTCTGTGAGTCAGTTGGCTATCCAGCAGGTGACATAAGGGTTTATATCTAACCTTTTGAGTTTGTCAACAGTGCAGAAATGGAGTGTTGTGGTAAGTGCCTTGGCCAAGTCAAGCTAGGCAGTGGAACCATTTTGCCCTCATCCATTGCTTTGGTGACCTTCTCAAATAGGTCCACCAGATTGATTAGGCATGACCTGCCCTTGATGTAACCAAATTGGGTTGTGTGCAGCATCTGAAGGTTTCCTATGTCATTACTGATCATTTTCATAATCCTTTCCATGGCTTAGGATATGAGACTAGTGAGACTTATGGTCTGTTGTTTCCAGGGTTTGTAGATGGCCCACCTTTGTGCAAAAGGATAACTGTTGCTGTTCTCCATTTGTGAGGCACAGAGCCTGTTTGAAAGATATAATTAAATATCAATTCCAGACAGCCTGATAGGTCATATTTCATGCTATTTAGAAGGCATCCTGGGGTATTGTCTGGGCCCATTGATACAGTGCTGCTGTCCTTAGAGAGAGCATCGAGTACCTATTCCCTAGTGATAGTAGGGGGACTTATATTTGATGGTACTTCCTGAGGGGAGGTTGAGGGGGAGAGAGGGGTAAAGTTAGAGCTGAATTTGTCTGCCTGAAGGTTTGCTATATCTTCTGGCTCAGTATAGGTGGCTACATTAACAATGAGCTCCACACACAATTGTGTATTGCCTTTCAGGTTGCAGACATAGCTAAAGAATGCCTTGTGGTTGTCCTTGGTCTAGGAGGCTAAATTTGGCTTTGGTGGACTTTATTTGTCCTCTGAGTTGTTTGTTTAGTTTGATGAGAGTGCTGTTATCCTGCTGGGTATCAGGCCTCCTAATCTTTTACCATGGTTTTCTTCCTTCCATTATATAGCCTATTGATGTTGCGATTACACCAGGGTGGCTTGTTTTTTTGAGTTAATTCTGAACTTCTTCCTAGTGGGTACTGCAGTTTTGTGTAATACCAATTGGAGTACAGTTCCATAATTTTACTATCTGTTTATCTATATCTAATTTATATCTATATACATCTCTCTCTCTCTCTCTCTTTCTATCTATCTATTTCAATATATGGGTTCACAGGTAATTATTTGAAATATTGTTACTTGCTAGAGTGAGTCCAGAATCATGGAGACTGAATGGCTGAAAGAAAGGATTTACATATACACAGTGTGAGATGGCCACTGTGACGGCCCCCTTCTGAGCCAGTAATCAAGGAGCCTGAATCCTCACCACTGACACCAGTGTGGGACATTCACTTGGACGGAACAAAAATAGATACACACAGTATTTCCAGGTGCAGCTCTCTGCACCAAGCACACTTTCCCTTAAGAGCACGCAGGGAACACACTCAGTCTGGGGTCTTGGTTTCCCTCTCTCTCTCCAGGCCCCCAATAAGTCTCTTCACTTGCACAGCTCGAGAGTTGAGTCCTCAGCTGAGTGTCCCAGGCCAAGTCCTCCACCACTCTCCCTGTGAAACCAGTGCTCTGTGTCCCTGCTCCAAGTATCTGACACACAAACTCTTTTAGGTTTGATTTTCACACACACACACACACACACACACACACACACACACACACACACACACACACACCTGGGAAAGGCTGGCACAGATTAACTAGCTATGCCCCTCTGCCCAGAGTGTAAGGTACATACTGCTACCAGGACACTCCAAAGTCAGCTACTCTAAGGCTCTTACAAGGGTACCTAATTATACTGAGTGAAATTAGTATTAATACAAATAGTACTGTTTGACCAATGCATTAAGGCTTCTAGGAGTGGCCACAGCATCACCAAATAGATATAAGTACTCTTTAAGGTTAGAACATTTTTTAAAAGACCAGCTTCAATGAAAGGTTTAAATATATTTAATAATAAATAATAAAAAGAACATGAAAAAAACTAAATATCTATTTACAATAAATACAATAAATAAAGACCTTTTGTTAAGAAGTGCCAGTATGATGGTTTGGGAATTGTTTTATATGTTATTAACTCTTTATATAGATTTGAAATGGAATTTTTCTTTTCACAACTATTATTTATAAATTCATACAGAAAACTTATTAGATTTGGAATATGTTTAAATGAGGAATTATTAATTAATCTGCATAAATCTTGGGTGTACATTAGAGTGCTTTGTAAGGTTAACCAGTCCTGTGTTGGAATATTGTAAGCAGTTTTTATCACATGTATATCTAAACATTTAATTTATTTACACATTGAAACCAGCATAAGAATCCATTTTGTTCCCAGGAGGTTATTGTTTCCCTATATATTTTGTAAGGAAAGTTCTTAGTAATGGTAAATAGGGTTAAAAGGTCAAACCAAAGTTTTAGATCTATGTTTGCATTGATAAGTTTCCTAAAGGAATTAATGTAATGATTAATCAGTGTTGTTTTAGAAGGTTTTGTTATATTATATTGTATACTTATGTATAGTATATACCAGGGTTTGTTTGATTTGTCTACTATTAAAAAATTTTTTAACAGATTAAATTAATTTGTTAATATAGCCCTTGTTAATACTTTCCAGTTGGCAAAATAATTTGGGTTTATCTAGTCTGTTGTAGTTTTAAGCACAGATGCTTTTATATATGTTTCTATTTCTGGGAAGTTCAATCCTCCTAGGTTCCAGGGTCTAAAGTGATGAGTTAGAGCTACTCTTTTCTTTTTGGGATACCATAAAAATGTTATTAAACATGAGTTTATTTCTTTAAGAATGCATCTTTCAGGAATTAACTGTATTGCTAATGCTACATATAGTACTTTTGGCAATAAGACCATTTTTATTAATTGCAATATGTCTTCAAAAGTTAATATAATTTTGTTCCACTTTTCTATATATATTTTTATTGTTTCAATAATGTTTTTATAATTTATTAATATTGTTTTGTTTACATTTTTGCATAATACTATTCCTAAATAATTTAGCGTGAGTTTTTGTTTTCCTATGATGGATTTATCTGTAACTTGTAGTTCTTTTTTCTTATTTAAAAATAGAAATTTTGATTTTGATCTATTAAAATGTAGACCTGAAATCTTATAAAATTTCTCCATTACTTCTTCTAGCTCTCCTAATGACTCTCTGGAGTTTGATAGGGTTAATAAAATATCATCAGCAAAAAGCATTATTTTAGATATGTACTGGTCATAGACTTCAATTCCTTTTATTCTTAGATTATTGCATATTATTTCTGCAAGTATTTCTATAGCCAAAGTAAATAAAATAGGAGAAAGGGAGCATCCTTGTTTAGCACCTTTTGTTATATGGATAGATTCTGAGGTGAAAAGACCTAATTTAATGTAGGCTAAGTTATTAATATATATGTTTTTTAGTAATAAGATGAAGGGAGGAGGAAATTCAAACAATGCTAAAGTTTTAAATAGACATTCCCAGTTGAGGGAATCAAAGGCTTTTTCTATGTCTAATCCGACTACAAGTGTTTATCTTCTTTATTTACATAATCTATAAGAGTAAGTATCTTTTTAATATTATTATGTGTGTGTCTGTTATATAAAAATCCAGTTTGATCATTATTACTTGTCTTTGAAAGCAGGATTTTCATTCTGTTAGCTAGGATTGACATCAATATTTTGTAATCATTATTCAGTAATGATATAGGTCTGTATGAGGTGCAAAGGTCTGATGGTTTATTATCTTTTAGAATTGGTGTTATGAGAGAATATTTCCATGATGGTGGTATTCTTGCTTCTGACTGGACTTCTAACAAAGTTTTATAAAAAAGGGAGATTACTGTTGAAGGGAAGAGTTTGTAAATTTCCGTAATTATACCATCTACCCCTGGAGCTTTGTTAGATTTACTTTCTTTTATCTTGTCAACAATTTCTTTGTAGGATATAGGTTTTTGTAGGTCTAGTTTTAAGTTTTTGGGAATTTTTTTATATTGATAAGGTTTGTATCTAAGTTTATTTGGTTGGTATCTAAATCTTCTTTTTTGAATTGTTCCATATGATGGAACCGAAATGCTTCAAGGGTGTCTCCTTTATCTGATACTTTTTCCCCTTTCTTTTCATGATATATACTACCAATGGTGTTTGCTTTAGATTGTATTTTAATTATTGTAGATACATTACGTAGATACCTGGGGGAGGTGGCTAATGAGTTTATTTTTAATTTTTCCAAGGCTAGACAAGTTTTATGTGTTTCATTATATTTTTTATTTAATTCATCTATTTCTTTTTTGACTTCTGGACAATTCTGATTTTTTTTTAGATTTTGCTGTCAAGAGTCTGGTTTGCAAGTCTAATGATTCAGTTTCCCACTCTCTAACTTTATTTTTGTACCAGCTAAGGGTCTTACCAAATAAATATGCTTTTAATGAGTCCCAAACCATGACTCTACTGACTTCTGTTGTATTATTAATTTCAAGAAATAATTGTAGTTCTGACAACATCCAGGGTCTGAATTCTTTAATGTTCGTGATATATGATAGAATTCTAGTTGAGAGGATTAAAGGTTTGGAGCTTCATTATCAGAGCATCATGATCTGAGAAGGGGCATGGAACTATTGAGAAGTTGAGGATTTTTGTTTGTAAATCTTGAACTACAAATAATTTGTCTATTCTGGTTTGTGTTCCAAATCTATGGTCTTTATGGGAAAATAATAAGGATGTATCATCTTTTACTTTAAAAGTGTCTATTAAATGAAATGAATCAATCCATACTAAAAGACTTCTTGGTGGTTTCAGAAGCTTCTAAGGTACAATTAAAGTCTCCTCCCAGTATAAGATTTCATTTATAATTGTTGGAAATAAAATCTAGGTGTTTTTTAACCGTTCCTGCTCCAATTCCCGGGAACCAATATAGATTAGCTAAGGTCTGTATTCTGTAATTAAATTTAATTATAACAAATGCTAGTAGACCTTCTTTGTCTTCATATTTATAAATAACTTTTGGAGTGATTATGTTTTTCTTCCAGAGAATTGATACTCCTTTTGTCTTTGTTCTATAGGAGGATTGAGCTAAGTCTGTATAGTCCTTAGGGTTCCAAATAAAGCTATCATTAGTCTTAAAATGCATTTCCTGGAAAAATACTACTTGTGCCTTATTTAGATTTAAATATTTTAGTAAGTTTGATCTTTTATTTGCTTTATTTAAGCCATTAGTATGTAATGATAACAATGTTAAATCCATTTCAAGTTATTGTTGGAAGAAACTTTTTGCTTCTTTTTTATTTTGATTATAGTAGTTATACCATATTCTGTGGTAACATTGAATGTTATTTTTATGTGCGTAAACTTGGGAGTGTAATTTAATGTTCTTTCTTCTTTAAATACAAGTAGGTTAAAATTCTGGTCAGGCTTTAAAAAAGTACTTCTGTAAAACATTAATTCTAAAGTATCAAATACAAGTAAATATGAATTTCCCATTAAACATGGAATGAAAGTCATTCCTAATCCAATAGGTAAAGATAGATCTATTGGATTATCACTCATACCTTTAACCAACAATATCAGCCGAGCTCCATATGTTACATTATTATATGGAGAATTTAAAGAGATATGAAATTCTATATTATTCTATTATTGTTCTATAGTTTTTTATATATCAAGATGGAATGTTAGTAGTGTAAACAATTATTATGTTGACTTAGAAAATATCCAATATTTAGTTACCCTTAAGAGATCTCAAACATGGCAGATATGTCATTTTGGATAAATTAAATGCAACAGAGGAGCATACACTAAATAATCCAACAACAAATAGATTATTACTAAAATAATTTGACTAAAAGGACTCTGCAGGAGACAATGAGTGATTACTAATGAAATATGAATTTACTGTAGGTGAGTTGTCTTCCTCTACTTTCCCACTCTTCAGCTCACCAACTTCAACTTACACAAATGAAAAGGCATGGCTTATTAGTGATATCCTGACTCTGAGTAGAGGTACCCTACATTCTAGTGTGCAGTGCTTTTACATATTTATAGATTTACAAAGCAGAGTCTAAGAATGAACTATGATCACCCTGACAATTCCCATCCTGCATAAGGCACCTCCTGCTTCCAGAATGGGTAATCACATCAGGTCTAGAATGAATGTGAAGGTACCTATATGGTATTCAAGACTTACCATAGGTAAGTATTAATCAAATAGTATTTAAAGCATCTTAGAGAGTTCTTCGGGCAGTTAGAATACTCTTAAGCCTCTCCTCCCTTGACCAAAAGCAGATATTTCCCTTCCCTTTATTTCCCTTGTTTTAAATCAGTACTAATAAAAGAAATTCAGCAAACATAGGTAAACAGAAATAACAGTCAGTAGTCTGTCTTGTACATGACTCGCAATCCATTAAACAAGTCATTGACTAACATCACTTTAGTAAACATTATAAAGACAAATTAGAATTCCTAGCTCTTTAAATTTTCTGATAAAGCAAAAAGTTAACAATAAGCTATTTTAACTATAAGTATTAAGCATTTCAACTTTTCCTTGCATGTATTAATTTCTACTTATATTGTAGTGTCAGTAGCTGTCTTTGAAATCTGTACAATACTTCACTTCTTCAAATCATTCCTTTTTCAATTCAGGTTTTGTTTTGTCAAAACGACAACAATATTTCAAGGGCACACTTAATATTTAGACTGATGTTTCAAATAAATAACTTGTCAGTTGCCAATTGAGTTAGTTTAGAATGTATGGTTCGTGCAAATATAGCATGTTGCAAAAATAATATGTATTTTTTCGAGTGCTCTAGAGACTATCATATGCAAGTGACATATATAATGTAGCATATATAGAGCAGATAGCTTATGGATTCAGGTTGTTAAAGTAAATTATGCTTATTAATCAGGCAGTTTCATTTAAATTCACAAGTAATTTGGGGACATTTCCATTGTGTTTCCAGGAATGTGTAGTCCAATGTGAGTAATTGAGTCCACTTTTCCTCATAAACATATGTCACAATTCATTAAACTAAGCAGAGTCTAACATCTGTCTAATAATCATTATAAGGACAAAGAATAGTAATTTCCTAGCTCTTCAAACTTTCTGATATCGCATAATGTTGACAGTAAGCTATTTTAACTGGAAGACTAAAACATTTCAGTACTTCCTTGTGAATATATATTTTTACTTTTAAAAGAACTGTCTTTGAAATCTATGCATTACTTCACTTCTTTCAAGTCATTCATTTTACAGTTCAGATTATATTTTGTCAAAATGTCAGTAGCATTTCAAGGGTACATTTAATATTTAAACTGATATTTTAAATGAATAACTATCAGTTACCAAGTGAGTTTGTACAGAGTATGAGGTAACTGCAAAGATAACATGTTGTAAAAAGTAATATGTATCTTTTCATGTGCACTAGAGACTGACAATTTCAAGTACCATATAAAATGTAACTTTTACAGTGCAGACAGTTTGTGAAATCAGCATGTTAAACTGAGTAATACTTTTTAATCAAGTAGCTACATTTAAGTGCACATGTAGTTTGGGAACATTTCAGTTGTGTTTCCATGAATATGTAATCCTATGAGGATAAATCATAAAATATTACAAATAGTCCTACTATGTATTTATTTTACCTTGCTTATGTTGTTTTTCATTTTAACAACTAAATAACATTACTTTTTCGTATTATTTCTTATCTGTGAGGCTAAATGCACTTCGCAGGTTCACAGTGTCCTTAGAAACTGCAGCAATTGTTTAGCTATGGCAACACAAATAGAATGTGAAGAAAGCTTCACTTCTCATAACCAACAGTACATTTTTCCCTCCTTTTTTTTGTTATATATATTTGTGAATACTAAAAGGAAATAATTCAAAGGACAATATGTGCATGAATGGAACATTTCAGAGTTAATCACGAACATGTCCCTAGTCCCAATAAGCATAACAGTGACTATCATTAATCTAATAAATATTGTAATAACAATGAATTAAGTTCACTATTCCAATTAGTCTACCTTAAAACTAGATTATTTTAGACTATTATTTATCTATGTATAGATAGTGAGGTATTAAATATATACAGACTATATTAGTATAGTAAATAGAAGAGAATTTAGAAAGGGAGACAAGATGCAGTTAAAATAATGAGAGAAGAGAGAGAAAGAAAAGAGAAAATTACACATATATTATGTATGTTGATTTACAGTATAAATATTTTATGCACTATATAACCCTCCTTCTGTGAAAGAAAAGTACCCTGTTTTACATACCTGAGGGAATGTGAAAACTCTCATGTATCATCTATTTTCAAAAGATATAGATAAAAATTCCAGTAGTTAGTTACCTTTGTTTTAAAATTCCAAGCAGTAAAATTGGGCCTTTAAAGTAATGTTAAAACAATTCATATCATAGTAGATGCTTTGAGAGATTTGGCTGTAACAGTATCAGTCTTTTGCTTCTTCTTTTTGACATCTGTCCAGACATTTGTTTCTTTTGTTCTCATGAGAGAAGGTGACATCCAATCCATATCTTCTGGTAAAGTAATCACATTATTAGTTTTAATAAATTAAGAGGCTTCCTCTAAGTCAATAGAAGTCCTCATCTCGTTGGCATACAGTATTCTTATCTTAGCTGGATATGCAAGTTGTTGTTGTTGTGTCTTTCAGCTTATTCCGGTTAGGGGTCGCCACAGCGGAACTCCGGTCCACTAATGTTTGGTAGTGGATTTTTACGTGCCGAGTTACCAGCCCTGATGCACAACCTTCAATGAAGGCACGCCCATTCACGCATGCCTCTACACAGAAGACACTCTAGCTGAGAATCGAACGGGACAACGTCTTGCTGTGAGGCGACAACGCTACCGCAGCACCACTACCGTGGGATCTGGATATGCAAGTTGTGCCTTGATATTATTTTGTTTCAGAAACTTTATCATTGGCCACACTTTTTTCCTTTGTTCCATTATTCTAGATGAACAGTCGTTATCAAATCTTATCAGGCTCTGTTTATATTTTAGAGGTGCCTTCCTCCAAGCAGATCTTAAAATCAGTTCCTTGTCCAAGTATGAAAGAAATTTGATAATTATTGACATAGGAGGAGAGTTTGAGTTAGTGGTAGGTTTCCCAAGAGCTCTGTGTGCCCTCTCATTGCCAAAGGAAAGTCTTTCTTTTAAATTTAAAAAATCAGGGATCCAGCTTGATAAAAAGGAAATAATATCCTCACCTTCTGTATTTTCAGGTAATCCGAAAATCCTGATGTTATTTCTCCTCTTCCTATTTTCCAAGTCATCTACTTTATTAACCAACCAAGTGTTTTGTTTAAGAAGCAGTTCTTTCTGTGTTTCCTCCTCCTTAAGTCTGCTTTCCAAGTCATTTAGAGAAACCTCTATTCCTGTTATCCTTGTCTGGTGTTGTTGTAACATTTCCTTGAGGGTGTCAGCCTGTTTTTGACTGCTTGTTTTAAGATTTTCTAGGTTCTCTTTAAAATCATCCATCTTCAAAGACAACTCCTGCAGGGTAGATGCCATCTGTTGTAGTTCCTTCTTTAAGGCAGCATCCTGGTGAGAATTCCTTGAGTTTTTAACAAGTGGCTATATCTCCAAGCTTTTTGACAGGAAATTATTTGTAAAACTTCACCAAAGTTTCTAATTATGTAAACTATACCTTTATCTATAAGATTTTATACTTTGAAGAAAAAAAAAAGAATATTTTTCCTGTCATATTTAACTTGTTATATGGAGCTCTAAAATACTGCTGCTTTCAATTAGCCATTAAGGCTCCTTCCATTTCTCTGCTATTGTGTGGTCTCAGAGTTAATAAATATAATTAGCAGAGGATGTGTGGCTGCAGATCTCCCACATGGGGGTCACAGTGTGCTTGCTTCCCTGCAAAATTGAATTTTTGATATGCATGTTCTGGAGTTATGTCCTTGAGCACGCACACTTTACTGTCCAATTTTTTTAAATGTATGTTTTTTTCGGTATTATGTAAGTCATTCTAACATTCATTAGCTCAACTTACATATACCCATATATATATATATATATATATATATATATATATATATATATATATATATATATATATATGGGTGTGTGTGTGTATATCTCACACACATACAAATGCATGCCTGAATTCCTTGTAATATGATCATACAATATAATATAATATATAAAGTGACAACGCGCAGCTGTTTGTATTAGAGTTCTACCTCTGTCTTACCAGTTACATTTATACATCTGTGGTTATCACCTCTATAACACTGTCATATCAACCCATCATCATATGACAGTGATTCAGAGTTTCAGAAGCAGCATGGAATAGACTGCAGGAAGAGAAGGTGTATACTTAATCCAAATGGTTGACGTGAGAAGGAAAACAAAAATAATCATAAATGAAGTACAGTGTAGCATAAAGAGGAGGGCACAGATGCATTTGTGAAAGTGATACATTTATATATGTTATGTGTTAACATACATGGCACATTTAAACTGGGCTATCTAACCTGTGTGCTGTAGTAAACTACCACGTATGCTCAGTCCGGCATTTAATATTCTATAGCGCACAGTGTTATAATACACAGCACTTGTTAAGTTATTTTGTTCTTCATATGTGTACATCTTCCTTCTGCATATTTTCTCCATATTTATTATAACAGTATAGCAGGTAAAGATGTTTTATAAGTGGATATTACACATCATTGGACTGTGTAGCATATGGTGATCATGTTGTACACTAATAATTTCATGACCATCTCAAAGAATATGTACACAACATATATGTTGTTGTGGACATGGGCCTTACAGTCATTTGCTACAATAATGCAGGATACAGGTCTATATATTATAGTAGTTTCTTATGTAATGTGTGGACAGCCTCCATACATAACTTTGTAGTTTGGAAATGTCTTTCATGGCAACTGACTGTGAAGATGAATTTTGTGCAATTTAAACTCAGTATGGAACAGACCCATTGTGGTTCTGTAGAACCAGTTTATCTCAAATGTCAGTACTGGTATATTGATCCTCTATGCAGTGTATACCTGTTATTGAACATCTATCACATATATATATTGCATGGATGTGGCCATATGTACCACATGCATATAACATGAACATGACATCATTCCTTTTATATATGACCTTTGAAATGCATATAATAATACTTTATGCTGAATGTAAGACATATCATATCAGAACCTGTTCACCTGTTACAGCTAATGGTGTTCTTCACATTTAGTTGCTGGCATTATACTGTTGAATTTGCTTCCACTGTAGAGTTATAACATTCCTGTTAGCCACACTATAACATACTGTGATGTTTGTCTTCTTTCCACTTTAATGATATCTACAACATATCTCCGTTGTTTCATGTTCTGGTAGGTGCTGTTGGCAGTTTTTATGCTGGGAGTATGTCATTTATTAAACACAAAGCTCTGTTGTACAGTACTGCACATTCTAAGTGCTCCACCTTTATGGTGTTATACTGTAATAATGGTATTGCTGTCAGTATTGGTCAAGTACGCTGTAGTTACAGTATATATCCGCACAGGTGATAACCTCTTCTGTTTGGACATGAACCATCTGCAACATTTCATTCATCTGGTGCATAGTTGAGTGTTATGAGTTATGGAAAGTTAGTTCTTGATTTTAATATGTTGAAGGTTGTGCATCAGGGCTGGTAACTCGGCATGTAAAAATCAACTACCAATCATTAGCGGACCGGAGTTCTGCTGTGGCGACCCCTAACCGGGAAAAGCCAAAAGACACAAGACAAGTTCTTGATTTTAATATATTATATAATTCTTTCCAGTTCTCATGTGTGTCTCTTTGGAGATGTATACAAACATTCTCTGCATCCATGTGTCACACTTATATTTCTTGAATGTGTACCACTTAACACATTGATCTACAGTTGTGTGTGACTCATGTTGTGCAGTACTGGGCACTTTTTCTAGTTCTTATTGTTATCAGTTGTATTTTGAATATAACCGCACATGCAATAAACCTTGTTACTTTGCAGGTTATTTTTATGATCATTGTCTCTGTTTGTGCCTTTCTAAGGCTGCATATTTTGTAAGGTTGGACTGCATACTTATAGTCACTTATTGCAGCGTCTTGGTTGATGCTTAGTTCAGCAACTTGCATTGTGTGTACATATATACAGTATTATCTGCTATTAACCAAGCAAGGAAACGTGTCTAGAGTTGCTGCTTTACATGGCCATGGCTGACACATATGGCCTAATGTCTGTTTTTATAGTTACATCTATGAAGACATTTTCTCCAGTATCATTGTGTTTCCATATAAACAAGCACATATTCAAGCTGCTATCAAATGTCTTATATATAGCTATCCATGTTTCATATGTATACCTGTCAAGGTTTTGAGTGAGAGATATTACAATTTCTGCATATGGTTTATTATTATGCTGTGTCAGTGATGCAGTTCCAGTTGATCTCTACTTTTTTATTGCTATGACCATTTATATATATATATATATATATATATATATATATATATACTCTGCCAGTTCAGATGTACTGTCATATTGGTATGCATAAGTAAGATTAGAACGTGGCAAATTACACTGTATTCACAGATTACAGTTCTGATTTATAAGCATATCTGCATGATAGTCTAGCCTGCTGTGTGTCCACCAGGTGTGGGTGCTGATATTCCACTCACATTGCATTGCACATCCTATACTCCTGTAGGTTTGCCATACTTATGTGTACTGTGGCAGTGGCTATGTGTCAGGCCTTGTCCAGACACAGATTTCTGAAGTGTTCTTGTAGCATCCTTTGCTGTGTCTATATCTAGCCTCTTGTTCCCCTCAGTGCCCCCATTTCATTTCAGTTTGCAGTGTCTGTGCTTTCAGGTAAGTGTCAGGATCAGTATTTTTTATCGTTGGCTCATCAACAACTAGTTATTTAATCTTACATGCTAAGCATGTTAACCAGTGTCAGATATACATGCTGCACACTTTAATTTCTTATCACTTCTGTAGCCAAGTTCATAGCTTGATGAATTTACTGTACAGACGTGCACTATTTTGACCCCAGTGCACACATCATATCATTTTGGCAACTGCTTCCATTTAATTTTCCTCTGTTGTGCTTTGGTATAGGTACACTATGAGGTCACGTTTCTACTTCACTATTCTCCTCCTCAATTTGCATACGTGTGTTTGGACAGCCAGGTACTAAGATTACTTACATGGCAGCAATCTCATTTATGCTGGGAAGGGAGACAAATGCTGATCAGGATTCATAACTTTCATCACTATGTTACTTGTGCAGTCAGGGTGGCTTGGATTTGCAGAGGGTGTAGACGAACATTGCATTTGTGTGCTGGTGTTGAGGTTGGACAATACAACTACAACCTGGGTATGTCTGCTTACAGTTGTATTTGTATCTGACTAGGTTGCCATGCTTATTCCATGTTCATTCTGTAGATTTTACCTTGACATCTCAGTGCCACTAGCAGCATTGCTGTTGTGTTTTGTTTTGTGCTGAATGGTAATCCATGTGAAAGAAGGAGATGCCAACATCTCTGTCCTGCATTGGGTAGTACGCATTAGCATCTGCCACACCTGAAGGACAGTATGGCAGGTGGTCTTCAGTAACTCCTGCAGGATTTAGTTTCAGTATTGGATCTGTTGACTCACTGAAAGATCCTATAATATATGGTGTGATTGTACTGTTTCCTTTCTTATGCAGTGCATAGTTCAATTGCTTGCATGCTTTTCACAAGCAAATGTTCTCTACTTTCACATTTCATTAGATGAAGTGCTGGTTTGAGATCACATCATCCAAGTTTCTATTCTTCTGCAGATCATATGTATTTATAAATTTAATCTCAATGCTACAAGTTACAGCACTGCTTGGCTATTAAGTGAGGTTTTAAATACAGTGCTGTACTGCCCCCACCCCATGGAAATTACTTGCAAGGTTTGTTTGCCATATATTTTTAAGTTCTTTGGGCACTATGCAGTTCACACTGCCTGCATTTCCCTGTAATAACTGTCCTAAGTTTTAGATCACTGGACTTTTTATGTCATACACAATATGCCTACCTTTTTATCTACTTCGATCCCAAGTGGTAGGACATGTATTACTAATTATTATTTTTCTCTGTACTATCTTTCTTTTATACATTCCATCCTAATCTGACTCATTGCAATTTGCTTAAATCCATTTTTCTGCATTTATGAGTCAGCTGTCTCATGCATTTTACATTGGGTTACCTGATAGCTGCATTGTAGCAAGATGCATGTTGCTTGTGAAGTATATGCATAAGGCCATTACAGTTCTTGACAGTAGCTCCACATCCTTATGTCTATACCTGCCTATTGTGGGTGATCTTATTTCCATAATGAGAGTACAGAAAGTCTGGTCCTCTTCCAATAACCAGTCTGTGTTCTTCTGTAAACTTAGGCAAGCTAGTGTATAAACTAAAGCGGCACAATAACAGTAAATGACAATGGAACAGCTCACCTGTGGAAGACATTGTTATTTGTAGGTCTCCTTATTTGTTGGCTAGATAGGTAGTTGGTATTAGCACACATTTTTACCAGGACAAGGATCAAGAAGCAAGCCGGCACATCAACCCGATACAGTTACAGTAAGACAAGTGCAAAGGTCGCATATCTCTTGAATAAATGCACAAGCCAGTTTAAAAATAATCCACTGGTTTACACATTGTAATAATTAAGTGACAGATAACATAGTATACCTAGGTAGTTAACAGATATAAACTAAAAAAGGAAAACAAATCTTGTTCAATATACAGTAATCAAATGGTTTGCATATCGTAGCACTAGGTGAGAGAACAGAGTAAATATTACCCTGGCCACTGGAAGGCATACAGTAAAAGACAGAGTACAAGAGAACTCTAGCTAAAAATACAGCTAAATATACAGATAATACAAATCAGCAAGTGCAGATGGAACTTATTGATAAAACCTGTTAGATAATCAGATCATCTTAAGCAAGGATGTGTGTCACTGTGTAAACAACACGCTGGTGGGCCTCTAAACCCCTGGAAGGGCATTAGTTACACAGTAACACATATCCTGGAGGGCATTATTGTACTCAGAGAAATGAGCTGTCTGTAAAATTGTTGTTTTACTTATTTTTTAATTACTATATATTTTTTATATTTTGATGTAAAATAGTTCCTTTGCCTAATGCTTCAAACTTGCTGTACTATAAATAAATGTTGGAAGAAGTATTATACATCCAAAACATAAGATTTTCAAAAATGTCCAGATATTTACCTCTTTTTTTTTTTGGGCCCTTACTCATAAAAAATTGTCATTTGATGTCAATCGAGGGACTGAGCTGGGAAAGATGTGCAGTAGGTAAGGGTGATAAAGGATAATGAGGGAAACATACTCACAAGTGAGGAGAGTGTGTTGAGCAGATGGAAAGAGTACTTTGAGGGGCTGATGAATGAAGAGAATGAAAGAGAAAGAAGGTTGGATGATGTGGGGATAGTGATTCAGATTAGCAAGAAGGAGGTAAGGACATCTATGAAGAGGATGAAGAATGGAAAGGCTGTTGGTCCAGATGACATACCTGTGGATGCATGGTGGTGTTTAGGAGAGATGGCAGTGGAGTTTTTAACCAGATTGTTTAATGAAATATTGGAAAGTGAGACGATGCCTGAGGAGTGGAGAAGACATGTTTTGGTACTGATTTTTAAGAATAAGGGTGAAGTGCAGAGCTGTAGTAACTACAGAGGGATAAAACTGATCAGTCACAGCATGAAGTTAGGGAACAGAGTAGTGTAAGCTAGGTTAAGAAGGGAGGTGATGATTAGTGAGCAGCAGTATGGTTTCATGCCAGGAAAGACTACAGATGTGATGTTTGCTCTGAGGGTGTTGGTGGAGAAGTATAGAGAAGGTCAGAAGGAGTTGCATTGTGTCTTTGTGGACTTAGAGAAAGTATATGACAAGATGCCTAGAGAGGAGTTGTGGTACTGTATGAGGAAGTCAGGAGTGGCAGAGAAGTATGCAAGAGTGGTACAGGATATGTATGAGGGCAGTGTGACAGTGGTGAGGTCTGCAGTAGGAGTGAAGGATACATTTAAGGTGGAGGTGGGATTACATCAAGGATCAGCTCTCAGCCCTTTCTTATTTGCAATGGTGATGGACAGGTTGACAGATGAGATCAGACAGGACTCCCCGTGGACTATGATGTTTGCAGATGACATTGTGATCTGTAGTGAGAGTAGGGAACAGGTTGAGGAGACCCTGGAGATATGCTCTAGAGAGGAGAGGATTGAAGGTTAACAGGACTAAAACAGAATATATGTGTGTGAATGTGAAAGAAGATAGAGGAATGGTGAGGATGCAGGGAGTAGAGTTGGTGAAGGTGGATGAAATTAAATACTTGGGATCAACAGTTCAGAGAATGGTGAGTGTGGAAGAGAGGTGAAGAAGAAAGTACAGGCAGGGTGGAGTGGGTGGAAAAGAGTGTCAGAAGTGACTTGTGACAGACTGGCACCAGTAAGAGTGAAAGGGAAGGCCTACAAGAGGGTAGTGAGACCAGCTATGATATATGGGTTGGAGATGGTGACATTGACAAAAAGGCAGGAGTCAGAGCTGGAGGTGGCAGAGTTAAAGATGTTAAGATTTGTATTGGGTGTGATGAGGATGGACAGGATTAGGAATCAGTATATTTGAGGGTCAGCTCAGGTTGGACGGTTTGGAGACAAAGCCAGAGAGGCGAGAATGCATTGGTTTGACATGTGCTGAGGAGGGATGCTGGGTATATTGGGAAAAGGTTGCTAAGGATGGAGCTGCCAGGTAAAAGGAAGAGAGGAAGGCCTAAGATAAGGTTTATGGATGTGGTGAGAGAGGATGTGCAGGTGGTTGGTGTGACAGAGCAAGATGCAGAGGACAGGAAGATATGGAAACAGATGATCTGATGTGGCGACCCCTAATGGGAACAGCCGAAAGAAGAAGTCAGTCACTGGGGATTGAAGTCACTAAATAATTGCATACATTTGAGTTTCAGACTTTTATTTCCTTCAGAAAATGCATGCTAAAACAAATATTTTTATTCTACAACTTTCTAGTTTTATAAAGCAGTGCCAGTGTTTAAAATTTGTTCCCGTTTTGAGACTTTGTCACACCTTTATTTTAGGCTTTATCCAGATTTCTTGAACTAAGAGGTTGAAAGGTATGTATACTCCTTAACTGGTGCTGCAACTGCTTGATCAGTCTCACTCTCTCTCTCACACACGGACATACTTTCACTTTCATGCATGCAAGCACACATACACTCACACATGCAGACAGAAACATAAACACTCATACACACACACTTTTCTTTGTTTCTTTTAAATTTACACTCGCCAAACAGCAAAAATTCTGCTTACTGAGTGTAAAACAATGGTTTGACCAATCTCACTCTCACTTTCATGCTTGCATACACACACACATACACACACAAACTTTTGCAGTTCTTTTCTTTATACACATATATATATATATATATATATATATATATATATATATATATATATATTTTTTTATTTTACACTTGCTCAACAGCATAAGTGTTGCATAATGAGTGTAAAATAATGGTGGCTGTTAGCTTTGTTACAGTGTGAGATCCATGGCAGCTTAATATGCTGTCGTGAAGCTGCAGACTCTTTTTTCAGCAGGCATTACCTGTTCATTAATACCGTGCTGGAGAATATTCAATCTCCAATCAGAGTGGTGACGTATAGGTCACCCATTCTCTAACATACATTAATGTAGGAGGCTTTCTAACAAGAGATACAGATTGAATAATTTGAAATGTAAGAATACAAGTAAGCAGACAGTCCAGATTGAATGATTTGAAATATTAGAATGCAACTAAGCAGACTGTTAAATATATGAGATAGCTATTCAGTAACTTTCTCTGATGCAGTGACATTTAAACTCTGAGGGGAGATGTAGTAATTTTATTTTGAAACAGACAAGCTTTATTCATTAGTTGTGGCAGTTAATACTAAGTAATGTTGGAGATTTTTTCTAAAAGCATCATTTTGATCCCCCTCCAGTGCCTGCTGGCTGTCATCCTTCAGCTATCAATCAGTCCACTCATTCCTAGTAGTGTGAAAGCGAGTCAGAGAAACTCATTCTAGTAGCCATTAGGGTTTTTTTCTGATTAAGGCCCTAACCTCACACGTTGGTAGCTAACATTAGCATCTGGATCACCACAATGTCCTACTGCACTCTTCTTGTGCATTTGAGTGCCCCTCCCCCATCCTCCTGCTGTGGATGGCTGTCATTACCAACTTGGTAAGTCGAGCCTATGTCTCTTGTTACAGCTTGTAAGTGTCTGCTTGCATGCAGTAAAACACATGTCAGACTGTTTGCTGCCATAGGGTGAGAGAGGTGACATTGTTGCTGCATCTTCCTACCTGCTCCTGCCAGGATTCTCTGGTGCTTGAGCAACTAACTGAGCTCGGGTCAGCTTGGCTGTAGCCAGGGCTTTATTCTTCTGTGACACAGAGTGGATTTCTAAAAGTATTTGCTCCAGTGACTAAGCTAAATGTTGGCCTTGTTAAAGTAAGTGTGCCCTGATTTTGATTTCTCACTGGGTGATGATAAGAAGGTATGTCTTACCTATCTATTAAATTGAGACAGCACTCTTATTAAAGACGTTTGAATGAAAAGATGATTGACAATAGTGCATCCTTTTCCATCATGGACAAATGGTTTGCATTCTGTAATTAAAAAGTTGTAATTGCTGAATTACAGCTGAATTGCTGCAGGAATGATTGCTTGTTTGTATATTTGTCTGCCTTCCTTTTCTCTGCTCAGCTACTACAGTTAAATCTGTGCTTGTATTATTCTTTGACTATACCTCTTCTCACTATTCAAATGGTCTGTCTGTACTCTTGTTACTCCTCCTACCTTTAGTGGATACCTTACCTTGTTACTGTATTGAATGTAGACGGCTAAAGCGTGTGGCTCTTATAGCAGTACTCCTGCTCTGTCTTATCTCTTAATCTGGATGTATTTTCCTCTATAGTAGCTGGTAATGGTCCTTCCTTTTTACTGTTCTTGATTATACACCTCTATAGTTTTCTGAGCTAACCCTCTATAGCTCTATAGTTTTCTGAGCTAACCCTCTATAGCTCTATAGTTTTTCTGAGCGAACCCTCCCTCCTGACCAGTTTGACCTGTATCTACCCTACTGTTTTACTCCTTTTGCACCTTCCCTTTTTTGTATTTATTTCTGACTGTACTTATTTGTGCTTTTGTTTTTTTTTTCCAGACTCCTGTCCGGGTGTTCCCTCACTTTTCTTTTCTCAAATCAAGAAATCTTACATATTCCTGACACTACTCCTGTTAATGAACACCACCTCCAGATAACCGGTGAAGAAGCCTCTACCACCCAAAATACCTTTCAGTCTGCCTACTGTCTTATCAAAAGGAAGACTCAGTGTATGTTAATTAAACTAAAATATTTAAGTATTCTACTATAATTTACCTTTTAACTTGAGTGAGTTTTTCTTGCCTTCCGCGTGAAAGCAGCCAACCACAGCCCGCCTCCACCCATCCCTTACTAGGTTCCTTTTTTTTCCCATTAATCTCTTCCACTTGCCCATGTAGACTCCCCTCAGTGAAGTAGGTATCCCTGGAGTTTCTCCTGCCATCACTAGGTGGCGCTGCATACTTGCTTTTAGCCCTACTCGTACATTTTTATTACAATTTTCTTTTGGATGTCTTATGTACTAGACCCTCTTAGTTCCCTTACCCAGTTAACCTGTCCTTTATTGCGTATTCCACACATGCACAGATCATTGTACTTTTTTTCTTTTCATTTAGTAAGGTAAGCGAGCTTGTCTACCCTACTTTCTGCTGTAGCCATTACTACAGTTTCTGATTGTTAACAGTAGCTCCTACACCCTTTGGCTCCTCCCAATTCCCACACACCCCCAGTGCAGTTAAGTTTATACTTCTTCAACCACACCCCTTCACCTCATCATCCTATAAGTGACTTCTGCTAATTAAGTGCCCCACCTCCACTTCCTACTACTCCTTAAAGCAACCTTACACATTATATGTCCTCTCCCTACTCCCTCCACTCTACTCATCCTTTTGATAACTTTATACAGCTCTCTCTTCTACTACCACCTCTGTATTGGCCTGTAATATACTATTACCCTCAACTTACTCTACTTCTTATCCTACTCTTCCTAATGGCCTCAATACAAAAGACTAAATACACAAACCTATTACTCTTAACCACTATTCTAGCTTCTCTTACCATACACTATACTCTTACCACCTATGAACATTATTCACTTACTGAACTCCACCCCTACCAGCAAACTCAATCAGTTTCTCATGTAAACTCCATCAGCCATATAAACATAACCTCCACTTCTATCTATATACTTCCAAAGTTTCATAGATCTACCCATGTTATTTACTTCCAAGACAAGAAAACTTTAAAAAACTATAACAAAATTCTAAAGATTATACAAAGACCTCAGCAATACCAACTATTAGATGGTGATATTCATCAAAACCCTGGTCCCAATAATATAATTACCAGTGACCCGCACAGTCAATCTGCTCATACTACCTTTACCCCAACAAGGCCCTCTAACACTCTCCTGATAGCCCACCTCAACATCCGTAGCATTAACAATAAAATCACCCACCTTCATGCACAAGGCCCTCTAACACTCTCCTGATAGCCCACCTCAACATCCGTAGCATTAACAATAAAATCACCCACCTTCATGCACTCTTAGTAGTGCACTCATTAGATATCCTTTGTATTACAGAAACATGGCTAAAGCCTTCAACTCAGGACCAGGAAATTACCCCTCCTTGATATAATATCCTGAGATGTGACTGCAAAAACAAAAAGGGTGGGGGTGTAGCCATTCTCTATAAAACAGAACTTCAAGTTACATCCTTCAATGTGTATCTACCCTCATATACTAATGTAGAAACCATTACTGCTAAACTTCAAATCAACAACTGTAAATCTATTTACATAATTTGCTCCTATCTTCCCCCCGGAAATAACATCAATACTCTTGAAAACATCCTCAGTTGCCTCTCTGCACACCTACCTCAGGAAACCGTAGTACTAGGTGACTTTAATATAGACTGGGCTACCTGTAGCTCCCCTAACACTATCACCCACATAAATCTATATGGATTTTCCCAAATAATAACCACCCCTAATAGAATCCATAAACCAGGCGGTAAGGAAACCACCCTAGACTGGATCCTTATAAACAGCCATCCTGACATATATAAACCAGGTACCCTTCCAGATGACATCAGTGACCACACTCTAACCTACATAATTAAACAAAAAAACCATAGCCCAAATTCTAATATTTTCAAAACCTCACGCTCTAAAAAACACTTTTATCCAGAGATCTTCCAAAATGAACTTAAGGTGTGTGAGTGGTCACCACTACATCATCTTCAACTTGATGAAGCAGTGTCCTACTTTAATACAAAATTCCTACAAATTCTAGAATACCATGCCCCAGCTCATTCTACCCGTATAAGGTCCAGAATTGGCCCATGGCTCACAAAAGAAACTAGACAAAAGATCCTCCTACGTATTAAACTCTGGGCCAAATGGAGAGCCTCTAAAAACCTATCAGACCACCTCTACTTTAAACAGTTAAGATATGCAACCAAAAAAGCAATTCTGCTCGACAAACAAAACTTTTACCTTCACCTCCAACAAACCCACCAGCAAAAACCTCAAAAGTTCTGGTCAGGCATTAACAAACTACTTCAGCTAGGGCACTCTAAAACTCCTCCCCTGTCAGGTATCAGCCATAATAACTCTAAGCAAATTGCTGATGCTTCAAAAACTACTTTACTGAAGCCATTCAAACTCTAGCTAATTCACTACCCCCTGTCAGCACTAGCCCATTAAACACCACAAATAGCCCAGTCCCTTCTTTTCGTATACAACCAGTTCCTAAATCCCTCATTTGCACCCTCCTTCAAAAACTCAAGCCATGCACCCCTTCAGCTGACCGTCTTCCAGCGGAATACCTGCAAATAGCAGCTAAAGCCATTGCCAATCCCATTTCCATCCTTATAAATAGAACAATTACAGAAAGCACAATCCCTTCCATCTGGAAAGTCTCCCATATCATCCCTTTGCATAAAGGTGGTACTTCTACTGAGATTTCTAATTTTCATCCAATTGCCTTACTCTCTCCAATAGCTAAAATATTGGAAAAATGCATCCACCAACAACTACTTCACCACCTCCTCCACAATAATTTACTTGCTAATTGTCAGCATAGGTTTAGGCCATTTCATAGTACCACCACTGCCCTGCTATCTTTTTCTGACTGTATAAACAAAAATCATAACAATAACTCTCTTTCCTCTGCACTATTTATTGACCTTTCAAAAGCCTTCGACATGTTCAACCATCACCTACTTATTGATATGCTAAAAGCCCTATCACTTGACCCACAGGCATTACTTTGGTTTAAATCCTATTTAGAAAACAGACAGCAAGCAGTGCGCTGGGATAACAATCTAGCTACACCCCTCCCTGTTAACATTGGAGTACCTCAAGGCTCTATTTTAGGCCCTCTTCTCTTTTCTATTTTTATTAATGATCTAAATGCCAAAATTCCTCAAGCCACCTGCATACAATATGCAGATGACTCTACTTTAATATGTTCCGCTAATAACGTCACTCCAAACCCACACACAAACAGTATTTAATGTTGTTGAAAGTTGGTTCATGCAACATTGCCTCCTCCTAAACCCCCAAAAAACAAAATTACTACTTTTTGCTCCTACCCAAAAGCACCGCAAATTCACTTCACAGTGACCTCTAACAATGGAACTAGCATATCTCCAGTCACTTCAACCCGACTCCTAGGAATTACAATAGACCACAACCTCAACTATGATGATCATATTAATACTACTATAAAATCTGTCAACAAAAAACTAGGCTCCCTTTATAGAATCAAACTGTTCCTTACACCATTAGCTAGAACTACTATTGCCCAGACCCACCTTATCTCTACCCTGTTATATGCCTCAGCCATTTATACTAATCTATCTAAAAATAACCTTAGCAAACTAGCAACCAGCTATAACAACATTGCCAGATTTGCCACTGGTGCCCCATTTAGAACCCACCACTGCCACAACCTCAAACAACTGGGATGGTTAGAACTGCAGAACCAACTACTTTGTCAACAATGTATTATCACCCAAAAGATCCTTTACTACCCTAAGAATACACCTATCCTCACTAATCTGATTACCCCATACAAAAATCTTGCTTCACTATGCTCGGCTAATAAGATCCTAGTTTCCACTATTAAATCGAACAACAAGGCTAGGGACTCACTATTCACTAACACAGTGGGCAAAACCTGGAACCAGCTTCCAAATGAACTCTCAACTCTTCCTTCCACACCGCTTTTCAAAAAATACCTTAAAGAATATCTTAAAACTCACTGGCTATGTCTCTGCTCTAACCCTGACTAATATCTCATTCCCCATCCTGCTCTCCCTATACTTCTCTGTTCTGTCAGTCTGATGCCTACCAGTGTTAACCAGTGTTAACCAGTAAGCTAACCTCTAAATAGTATTTAACAAGATTTACTTCCTAGAACTCTAACAGTTTACTTACTCTAAAAGTGCTAGTCCTCATCTACACTAGATGTAAACATAAGTTTGTACATCTGTAAACCAGGCAAAAAAAAAAAATAAATACTTTTATATTATGTTTATTTTCAGTATTAGATCTTAGCCTAAGCCTTACTAAAGGACTCTGTATACGTTTTTTTATGTATAACCCTGTGTACGTTTTTTTATGTGCAATCTATATAGTGGACTGCAAATCATGTTACTACTGCATATGATTGTATGTTATGTCACTGCCTATGCTTGGAGCTTTTCTCCCCGGGCCTCTACTGAAAATGGACATGTATCCAGTTGGACTAGCCCAGTCAACAAATGTAGAATAAAATAAATAAAAATAAATGATCCCTAGAGTCAGAGAAGGAAATAAACCTTCTGATTTTTTTTTGACTGTGGTCTATAAGAGGCTAGTGTTGTGTGCTTAGCTCAGGGCAGCAACTGAGGCAGTATATTCAGTTTTGGCAGTTAATAGGTTTAGATCAATAGCTTGTCTATCATCTAAATCAAGGAGATTTGGAAGCTTGTGTTTAAGTTATCTCAGCAAAGTTTCCATGTAAACTTTAATGTGGTATTTAAAGGATGTTGGGTCTTGTCAATGTCAACCCATGAGTACATCTGGTACTAAAGGGTTGTTAAGAGAGTCATGTGTCTGCTGGATGTTACCTTTGTCTCACCTCTGTGCTGCACCACAATTCACAAATATATGTTTTGGAATACAGACTGTTGCATAGTTTCATGAAGTCTTTTTTGCAGGTTCCTTTCTTTAATTCTCTTCCTGTATGAAGCAAGACCGGATTGTTAACATATAGTCTGATTTTTAATTCTGAAAGATCAAGATTTAAGTCATTAACTAAGTGGCAATTGTTTGTAGAAATCTGAGATCTGTTAATTTTGCCCATTAATTCCTTAATTTCCTTCAAGAGAGATTTAGGGATATTCAACAGAAAGGCCTGCTTTTTTCTGAAGTAGTTGGCTTTGGATATGCTTATTGCTATTCTAACTTCTCTTCATATGTTCAGAAATTTCACAAGAAATGCTGAAGCATTAGTTTTCTTCTTCCAGCTACAGTCTGTTTCCACACCAAAGAATCCTGGGTAGACCTGTATCACACACCAGTTGAGTCCAACTAGATCCACAAAAGCAGTATTTATTAAGCTCAAAAATGATGACACTTTTCGTTAATCCACAATAAGTTTAACTTCATCAGATACACACTTCCTTAGAAGCAAAAGTTTAAATACCCTTCCCTCTGAAGCACAAAAGTTAATTTTGTAACACAAAACAAAATATCTACTTTGATACAAATGTGTCAATGTATGCATATAAATGCATACAAGTAAAAGATTCACTGAATGCAACACACTGCAGTTCAAAAATACAGAAATAAACAATACATATTTAAAATACCAATAAAAGCAACATTGTTATATTGTGTATAGTATTGTATTTGATCCTGCCAGCAAGAGTTACCCAATACATATTCCCTTTCCCAGTGTGCCATGACTAAGTTTGCCAGGCTAGCTCCGCATGGCGAACCCATGGCTACACCTACTTTTTGTAAAAAAATGCCCTAGCAAGACACAGTATGGAGCATCCAGGTCATGACTTTTTATTCAGAGTTATTGACCAATTTTTGAATGATGGGAGAGGGGGACCAGACTCACTTAGTTTAGAAAGAAATGAATTGCTATGGCAGTTGAGATTAGATTCTTGCCTTTACCCTGGAATCAATGAAATTAGTTCCATCATGTGCATTTTAAAACTGAAAAGTTTGAATAGATAAACAGTGGGTACTGCTGTCAGTAACCGTGTGGGGCTGTTATAGTGGTACTGTCTTTGATTTTGTTTAAAAGGCATTGGATCACACTAACAATTTGTTTTTTAGACTTGGTTAAAAAGTGTGTATTTGTAAACACTTGCGATATCAAACTTTAGTGTAACAGTAACATGGTTGCTTGTTTGTTTGAAAAACAGTACTTGTTTTAAGTATTTTATTGGTATTTTAAATATGTATTGTTTATTTCTGTATTTTTGAACTGCAGTGTGTTGCATTCAGTGCATCTTTTACTTGTATGCATTTATCAAACTGGATATTTTGTTTTGTGTTACAAAAACAATCTTTGGTTGTAGACCATGAAACTCTTGCTTCTAAGGAAGTGTTTATCTGATGAAATTAAACTATTGTGGATTAATGAAAAGTGTCTTATCGGACTCAACCATTTTCAGCGGTTTACAGTCTTTTTCCCTTAAATGTCTTTAAGAATGGAGATGAGTCATAAGTGCTTACTCATTTTCAGGTTTTATGCTGTTATTAGAGAATATTATCCTTTACAGGAACCGGGATGTGGCCAGCTGTGTGTTTAATACCAACATCACATCCCTTTCATCTACCTCTAAATTCAAGTGCTCAGAATAAAGCTCACTAACCAGGGTCAGTTCCATTTTCTTAGGTAAAGATCAGATGGAGACATATATTAGTGGATGGGACATGATGTTTAATGAGCATTGTGAACTGACTGCACAGTAGTTGCTTAGTTGCTTAGTGAACTGGCCCGTATCTGCTCCTTCATACATCTCTGAAGTCTCTTCATAAGACAACATTAACACGTTTCTCTTCCATTGTTAGGGTTAAGGTTAGGGTTAGGCTTAATAACTCTTTATAGAGCTTTCCAGTTACTACCCTTCCAGCTTAACTTGAAATCACCTAATAAGATAAAATGGTAATGAGGGAACTCCTGATATGTTTTGGCAGTGAGCGCCACAAATTCCTGTATCGCCATGTATGTATGTATGTGTGTGGATGGGTGCAGAGAGTGGTTAGGACTCACCAGCAAATAATTTGGTATCCAGCTGTTTAGGTAAGGGAATGAAGGTGTGACAATATCATTAAGTGACCTGAGTTTGACTAGCAACTTGGGCTTTACGGGAGCTGGCATAGAGAAGTGGGACTTGGGTACTGCAGGAGCTGGCATAGGGAGGTGGGACTTGGGCACTACAGGAGCTGGCATAGGGAGATGGAACTTGGGTACTGCAGCAGCTGGCATAAGGAGGTGGAACTTGGGCACTGCAAAAGCTGGCATAGGGAGATGGGACTTGGGCACTGTAAGAGCTGGCATAGGGAGGTGGGACTTGGGCACTGCTGGAGCTGGCATACAGAGGTAGGACTTGGGCACTGCAGGAACTGTCATAGGGAGATAAGACTTGAACACTGCAGGAGCTGGCATAAACAGATGGGACTTGGGCACTGCCAGATATGGCATAGGAAGGTGGGACTTGGGTACTGCAGGAGCTGGTATAGGGAGGTAGGACTTGGGCACTGCAAGAACTGGCATAGGGAGGTGGGACTTGGGCACTGCAGGAGATGGCATAAAGAAGTGGGACTTGGGCAGTGCAGGAGATGGCATAAAGAGGTGGGATTTGGGCAGTGCAGGAGATGGCATAAAGAGGTGGGACTTGGGCAGTGCAGAAGCTGAAATAGGGAGGTATGACTTGGGTATTGCAGGAGCTGATATAGGGAGGTGGAACTTAGGCACTGCAGGAGCTAGTATAGGGAGGTGGGTTTTTTGTACTGCAGGAGCTGGCATTGGGAGATGGGACTTGGGTACTGCAGAAGCTGTCATAATGAGATGGGAGTGGAGCAACTCGGGAGATGGTCAGTGGTTGGTCCAAGAGGAGGACCATGACCCATGGTTTCAGTACCTGTGTACTGCACTATGAACAGGGGATAGCATGTGTGGTAACATGCGCATTTTCCCATATGCAAGCACAAGAAAAGTCACAGCTACTGCAGGGACATTTTGGCCGATATATAAAAAAATCCCAATTCCAACAATATATTGCAACACCGGTCTCAACTTTCACTGTGAGGGATCAAATGGGTCAGTAGGGAGACTTAAGAGAGAAGAGTCTAGGTGGTCTATTTGGGGCTTTGGACAAAAAAAAATAACTTGGTATGACCATTTACTACAACTTTCATGACAAGCCATTTAGAGTTACTATGACTAGAAAATGCATTTGTTTGAATTAATTTGTTTTCCAGCTGTCCTTTGCCAACAAAAGAACCTGTCTCCCTGTTTTTGGCCTCTTTTGTTGTCCATAAACATTTCATAATATGAGCTAGCTATTCCACTGAACAAACACATGTAATCTTTTACCCAGGATTTAGTGATAACAGGAAAATCAGGTTTCCAGTGGGGCCCATGTCTTTTTAAGAGTGTTGACGTTCAGCAGACAATCCTGATGTTCAAAGCACAAGCCTAGGAATGCAAACATTTTTCAAACATGTGCTTTTGCTGGTCAGGGGCATTTGAAAAGTCAGTGGGAGGAGGAGAAGAAGGGCTGGATTTGAGTTAATCATCCCCTGGTCTGATTATTTTGATTAACTGCAGACCCCAATAGCACAGTAAGCTGTTTTTTTTAAATTTTGCAAAGGGTATCATAATTATATGACCTCATCATACTGTATATGAATTATCCATTAGAATTCCATGTACAGCTAGCTATTCAGCCAGTTATAGCACCCATGTCAGGAGAAATAACTAAAATGTCTTTTCATTATGTTCTTTCTTGATAGTATACGGAGCTAAAAGATCTTTTGAAGCAGTTGTCTGACAATGAGTAAAGTAAGGTAATAAAATTAATTATGCCCTAGACAACTATGTAGGATGTAGAAGGGGCCAATACTGGAATTAAAAAGAATAGGTACAGAAAATGTTGAAAATTCCTGAGACTTAAGGTAGGGGCATTTGAGTAAAAGTGGCATGGAGAAACCAAAGCTTTGGAAAAAGTGACAATTCCTAAAGTGCTGCCTAAAGTCTTTATTCATAGGTGCTCTTTGGAGGGGTTAAGCAGTGCAAGAAGAGTAGGTGTTGTTAAGGAAAGTGTGTGCGCGCGCGCTCGTGTGTGTGTGTGTGTGTGTGTGTGTGTGGGGGGGGGGGGGTATGCTAAAGCTGCCAAAAAAAAGCAGAACAGGATGAGCAGTGCCATATTCTTGTGGCTTCTGACATCTATACCTGTTTCACATGAGCAGTCAAAACTGAAATGTGTAAATATTTTGGATTCCAAGGCATGCAGCACTATGAAGCAGGGGGAAGCTATTAAAACATGGAATATGGCAGGAAAAGGTTTCTAGACAGACAAATTAAATGAGGAAGTAAAATGGGGGTGAATGGGGAGTACCGGAAAAAAAGGAAAATCATGGAATCTTTACAGTGAGTTGCTAGGAAAAGAAAAGAATATTTCTTTAGTGACAGAAAAAAGGAAAATAAAGAAGTGGATGTACATGCCCAGAGAAGAGGAATGGAGGAAAAGATGGCTAATTATGAGGTGTTTTATAAGAGAAAGTGGTTGAAACTACAATGATTTGAATTCATCTGACACCACAGGAAAGAGGCTACAGCACTTTTGCGAAATAAGGACTGTTAAGAGTGAACAATGAACAAATGTGAGAAAGAAAAATTCTCAGAAAGGAAACATTTGCTTCACCTACTTGTTGATATAGAATCAACAACAACAGTAAGTAGAGTGGGAACGTGTAGTGTGGAAGAGGAGGATAAGGAACATTGGTGGCACCACACGGGATGCACAGGGGCATATGCACCACCGATGAAACTGTCTGCCTGCATGAACGTCTTTTTTTTTTTTTTTTTATCCCTGAGCACAGTTCTTTCTCTTTGGAAGTGTGGGTAGTGTCTAGGAAATGGGACATGACTATTAGCAAGCTGACTTTTTATCAAGCATAGTTTTCTGAGTGATCACAGGGAATGCATGTGTCTTTCCCACTCAACGTGATGCTGTTAGCCCTAGTAAGCAAGTGGGGACTGTCTGATTTCTTTCCTAACTTGCTTGAACTGAACTAGAAGCACAGAACAGGAGTTTTTTTAGAAGGCAGGTATTCAAGTATCCATTATAATGTGCACAGGAAGAGAACAGGAGTTGTTTTAGAAGGCAGGTATGCAAGCATCCATTATAATGTGCACAGGAAGCAGATTTTAAGAAGACAAAGTAAAGAGTGTGAAGTGGTTTGTGGGTGTGTGTGTATCTGTGTGTAGGGGTGATTGCCACCTGTCCCATTTTGAATGGGACAATAAAAATTGACTATGAGCATCCTGCTGCCTACATTAACTGTGAGCAGGAAAGGAATTGTTCCAGGTTTGGAGTTAATAATGTAAACATTTCCTTTTCCACTCATGCTTAGGTCAGGAAAAAAAATAAGGTTTTCTGAACTTTTATGGCGGCTGCTGACAGCTGAGCTCTGCTTTTTCCTTCTAAGTGTCAGGTTTCCTTTCTCTATTTTTTTTCCTTCTTATAATTGAGTCTCCTGACTTTTGAGAAGCAGCTGGACCTTGCATTTGCAGGCTATTGGTCTACTGTATGCAGATCACTCTCTGTTAAGTCTGATCCTGAAATTCCCCACAGTAATTGTCTGAATTTCAGAGGGGGAGGGCCAGAGTTAGGAGTAACATTATATAAGCTGCTGATATGGCAGCTTAGCAGTCATTTCTTTTTTGTTGCAGGCTTATTTATTTTTTCAGATAAAAAATTACAATGTGGTGATGTAGTAAAAATTACATAAAGATATGAGCTTTAATTTTTAAATGTTCTTGCTGCCTTGCCATGCCATTCTGTGAGAGTCAAGAGACTGTCTTCTGCTGTATAATGTAACTAGTGTAGCTCGTCGGCTATAATTGAACTCAGGGGCTCCACATCAAGCCAAGGCTAAGGTAGATTTTAGGAATACGTATCTCAGGCTGCTGCAAGGCAAGCCATTTAATGACATTGTGAAATTAAATTTAAAGTGTCCAATGCATTGCAACTCAGAAAAAAGAGTGCATAATAGATGGAAGGGGATAGAAAAAGAGAGAGGGTGGAAAAATGTGAAGACATATAGCTGTCACATTCAACTTCTTTACTCATGAATCAGGGATAATGCCAAAAATAACTATGGAAAACTTTCAAACTCAGGCACAATTTTTAAATATTATTTCAATTCACTTACAAAGTTAATGCAACAGTATGTTTTTTTCTGAAGAATAAGAAGCATGAAGCGTCTGTAATGTCTGGCATTAATGATCAACTGAAATCTTCAGTGATTTATCAAAAAATCAAAAATTTTAGGAGGTAAAATCAGGGTCAATTAAGAGTTATATGTGTAAAGAGTGAAAGAAAGAAAGAAGGAAATGCCGAAGGCAAGAAGAGACAGAGAAGTAAATGCAGTGGGAGAGAAAAAGAAAGTGGGAAGGAAGGAAGCATGTAAGGGGAGAGACAGATGTGACAGAGAATGAAGCAAGCTTTGTCATATCCATTGCAAATAGCACAGCTCTGTATAAGTTGCCCTTTTGAGGTGACGTTCCTGGTCGCTACATGATTCCTCTCTCTTTCTGTACTCTTCTGCTCCCAGCTATAAATCATGCAATCCATAAGTGTATGTTTCCTCATTTTATTGGAAACTATTTTTATCCGAAATAAATAGGCACATTTTTATAACTTCTTAAAAAATTATTTCCTTAATTATGATTTCTGGTCAGATCATCACTGGATCAAAAGGTTGGGAGAAAACACTAAAATGTATTATGGAGCATCTGGTGCACAAAGGCTTCTCTAGCCTAATTCATTTATTTCCTCCATGGTTATTTACAGTACAGTTTTGGTCATACCAACTATAATGCCATATGCTTGATCACACCCATTGCTTCCCACTTTGGAGATATGAAAAGGTGGCAACTTTATTGTGTGTGTGTGTGTGTGTGTGTGTGTGTGTGTGTGTGTGTGTGTGTGTGTGTGTGTGTGTGTGTGTGTGTGTGTGTGTGTGTGTAAGTGTGTGTGTGTATGTATGTATATACATACCTGAGGGCATCCAGAAGCTCAGACAGCTAACATTAAGTTGTGAAGGTCCAGAAGCAAACTCAAACATGCAAGTTTAAGAGTTCTGGTAAGTAAAGGTCATCAGTAATATATCATTCAGAAAGTGCATTTTTTTAACTAGAGTACAGTTTGGTTAAGTGACTTGCTTAGAGTCACAAAATAGGCCAATGGAGGTAGACTTAATCAGATCCTGGACCTTTATCTAGAAAAGGCAGGTCATTAAGAACATGGAGTCTTAATCCTCCACACCAGCTGCCAGATCTCCATTAATTTGTTTTTTTTTTTTTTTTGGTAACTTACTGAGGATTACAATCGGTCAATGTCAGTCATTAGAGTTTCAAAGTCCTCGTTATTGAGAAAATGCATGTCCATGTGACACCTGTTACTCTGTTAACTTTTTAAATTGAATTATATTTGTCTGAGCTGTTAACAGACTGTTTCGTGTAGTCAAAAGTAGAGGGTTGGAATCTTCGGGTCTACTTTAGGACCTCAAAAGTTTAATAGCTTGAATGCATATGGATCGAACCATATGCATCGAACTATTAAACAATCGAAGTCCAAAAAAAAAAATTACACAAAAAAAAAAAAAAAGAATTTAAACTAGTGTAGGCAGGGAGGCAAGTCCCCCTGCACCCCCCACTATTTAAATATACCAACTCCAAGATCGCACTACATTGAAGTAAACGGAAATCTCCACCTATGGACATTTCTGTTTACATTTTCAATGTTTTGCGCTTTCGGTGTACTCGTGTCAAGAATATCGTATTAGATATTCTCAGACTTCGAGCACATAAAGTAGACCCAGAATCTTTCCACCTCCATTTCCCTGTGTGACTGAGAGCAGGTCATTTAGACATTTTTCCTGGGTCACCACTGAAAAGAGACACTTTCTTCTATGGGCTTACTTGATTAACAGATAGATAAAACATTATTTAAAATGTGCCTCCCTCATTATTTTTGGCTTTGAACATATTTCTTGGATAAACGAATCAGAGAATTATTTTGGTCTGTACCTTGTAAAATTTTGGTTTTCTGACAAATTGTAGATTGCACTCACAAAATAATGACAGATGTGAGCTACAGACTATGTGTTCTTCAGAAAATGCCTGCTAATGCAACTTTCTAAGCATATAACAGAAAGATGTAAAATATTTTCCTTATTTTTGGGTCTTTGACTCGAGGTTAGAAGGGCATGGGGGAGGGTGAAATGGAATGCACAATATGGTTTTCATACAGATGAGGAGAAATACACGTCTCAGTCTATTTATGTATCCCTCTATTCATTTTAATGAAAACAAACATCTGAATGTACAAGGGGCTGTAGATGATTAATTGTATGTGTGTGTCCTGCAAAGTATAAAGGAAGGAAATGATTTTTGTAAAGAGAAGCTTCATCATATGAGCAATATTCTTTGGGAACAATCTTCGGATTCCTTGTTTTGTTTACAGTGGTTTATTATATGACTGTAAATAAACTAGATAGCATTAAGCCTATGAATTTAATCTTAAAATATTAATTATGAATGTATTTTAATTTAACTTATTTTTGCAGGCACAAGGAAGTGAAATGCACTGTGTTGGGTTACACCAGTTTGTTTGGTGCATAGTATCCTGTGTCCATGAGAGACATAGGTGCCAAACCAGGAATGAAGTTCTTTTTCTCCATCAAGTTGTCCAAGTTACACTTGAATTCGGTTAGGGATGATCTCTGCTTCACATAGATGGGGAGCCTGTTCCAGAGAAGGAGTAGTGTCTGGGATACATACCTGTGTTTTCAGCAGGTCCTATTTATATCACAGGCAAGGTTTAAGTCTTTAGAATGGGTAATTCTGGTGCTGTTTTTTTTTTTTGGCAGATATGCAGGAGGTCCATCAGTGTTGTGTCTGACAGTGGTTTGTATGCCAGGAATAGCTCTCCACTCAACAGCTTGTAGGAGACAGAATACAGGGCTTGTGAAGGGCATGTTACTTATACCCTGTATTCTTTTAGTGAGGAACCTCTGTGGATGTTCCAATTGTTGGATGTGCTTGGTTAGGTAGCTACCAGTGAGGGAATTGAACGCAATGATAGGCCTGATGAGGGCTGAATATAGTGGAACAATGACCTCCTTGGACCAAGGTGCCTTTGTTTATAAGTTGCACAACATAGAATGATTTCCTCAGTAGTGTAGACACATGATGGTCAAGGGTAGATTACTGCTTGTTTGTATCCCCAAGTCTCTGAGAAATGGGTCAGCTCTTAGGGTTGTGTTGTCAATATGATAATTGCAGATGAATTGTTTTTTTCAGGTATGCAAGTTTGAAATGCACTGTGTCTTGGCTACAAGAGTTTGTCTGGCACTTAATTGCAGATGAGTACGGCTGTGAGACTTTAATGAGCTGTTTCCCATAGTACAGAGTTTGATTCTCTCAGCCTTCATTTGTCTTTAGTGTGACTCTGACCAAGTCACTCCAGCAGGAAGTACTCCCAGGCTGAAAAGAGACACTTGTGTCCAGTGGGATGTGCAACACTGTTAGCAAATGCATTACATGTTTGTCTTTTGAATTCTTACACCCTTCACATAGCTGCTAATTAGCGCTTCACTGTGTGCTATTTTACTACAAATCCCAGCAGACTGTAGTTGAACGGGTTGCTAAATGTATTTTCAATACATGGGAGTTTCAAGGAAAGAGTTTGCTGTTGCTCATGTCTGTTTCCGGTGTTATTTTATTTTGTTTAGCAAATGGCTGTCAGTGTTTTGCAGTAAAATTTGAAATAAGTTTTAAATTAAATTCATTTCTTTTATCAGTGCAAAGTAGGCACAATTTGCTATTCTTGAATTTCTGTTATGAGATTCTTATTTTATTTTTACTGAAGCATAAATGTCTTTGTACCCTTCTTCCTGGCATATAAGGGATTGTCAGCTACCAACTTTATTTGTTACACTGAAGCATAATAACATTTCATTCAAACCATAATCCTTGAGCATGACAAATTCAGTTTTCCTCTGTGTTGTGCATATTGCCAGGACAAATAAAATATGTAAATATGTTATTAGACTGGTGCATTTATTATTATTTTTTCCATAGGGAAGTACAGGGAAATGGTCATTGATGTTTAACAATGGTTTGTTGGTGAATCGATACCATGCATTCTCTACTTTGTTCCTTTTTTGGGGGGGGGGGGTCCTGCACATACCCCACAGCTAGCTATATACCTCTAGTGTGCCTCAGCAAGAAAATAAACCTGGAGCTTTATTGTCTGTAGTAAAACAGGAAGGTGAAAGATATAGATTTAAAAATGTGTGTAATTTCAGATTGTATTTGGCTCATGTGATGCATTGATATTGTTTGTTGGGTATAATCCAGCAGATGAATGATGTAGAATGCAATCTAAACTTTTGACAGGAAATCATAGGGTATATATTCTGAGGCCAACACAGCTATCAAATGTTTTAACATGAGTGAGATACAATAAACTGTTTAGCAAGACAAAATGCAAGATAGCAGTGAACCAGTGAAACATCTAAGGGAATTCAGAACAGGAAAAGGGGAAGGGTAAATGTCAGTAAAGTGTAAGTAAAATAATGAAATGTGTATTTTAGCATGGAAGAACATGTAAGCATAATTTTTTATTTATTTACATTTGTTGACCGGGAGTGCCCTACTGGACGTAGGTCCATTTTCAGCGGAGGCCCGGGGAGAAAGGCTCCACAGTTAAAATATACAGACAGTA
Source organism: Protopterus annectens (assembly GCF_019279795.1). NCBI lineage: Eukaryota > Metazoa > Chordata > Ceratodontiformes > Protopteridae > Protopterus > Protopterus annectens. The sequence goes on from NC_056741.1 coordinate 519,562,515, forward strand.
GTTACATTGGATTTACATAGCGATTAACAATTTGATTAACATAGCAATTAATTACAAACATAGTTACAGATGAAGAACATAGTACATCAGTAGACAACTAGAATATTTATCTGCGAAGTAGATAACAGACATTAACAATTGTTACAATAAGAAGTTCCTGCTGTATAATAAGTAGTAGGCTTATGAGCATCTGAGCTTGCTATAATCAAGGTAGTTAGTGGGGTGGAAAGAAAGGTAGTGGTTGGATGGGGTGGGTGATATTAGAGTGGGAGTTGCAAGGGCATAGCCAGCATGTTTTGAGTTGTGCTTTTAGTAAAGTTTTGAAGTGGGTGCATGATGATATGGAGGTAATTGTGGGTGGGAGGGAGTTCCATAATTTGGCTATGGTGCAAGAGAATAGTGCATCACCAGCAGAGTTATTGGCTTTAGTGATCTGCAAGTGATTTTTGTTGCTGGATCTTAATGGTCTGGTGGTGCGATAGGGATGGAGTAGATTCTGGAGGGATGGAACATTTAGAGGGTGGTTTACTAGTTTGTGGGCAAGTGAGAGTTGATACCATTGAAGGAGGTGAGAGAGTTCAAGCCAGCCCAGTTCAGCAGGTGAAAGACAGTGGTGACTACGGTAGGATGCCTCTGTGGCTAATTTGGCGATTTTGTTGTAGCAGGTCTCTAGCTTGTTTAGTTTGCATTGCCTTAGGTTGGTATATATTGGAGAGGCATAGAGTAGGGTGGATATAAGGTGGGAAGTTGCTACTGAAATATTTTCTGCTTTGGTGAGAAGTTGCTTATTTCTGTATAATGCTCCTAGTTTTTTTGTGGACTTTTTTTATGGTCATGGATATGTGAATGTCAAATTTTAGTTTATTGTCTATTTCCACTCCTAGCAATTTGGTGTGTTCTGTTGGGTGTGTAGTGGTGTTATCTTTTGCTGTAATGTTAAAGTGAGAGTTGTTTTGAGTATGTTTGGTGGGTTGGAAGATGAGTAGTTTAGTTTTGTTTGGGTTGAGTATTAACTGGGCATTGGATAACCAAGTTGCAACAGATTAAAAGGCCTCCTGTGTGACTTTTTGCAGTTTGGGTAGGGACTGGGCTGAGCAGATGATGGTTGAGTCGTCTGCGTATTGTATGAGTGTGCCATGTTTGGTGGCAGAGGCTAGATTATTGGTGAAAATAGAGAAGAGTAGGGGTCCAAGAATGGATCCTTGGGGAACCCTATAGAGACATGTAGTTGGGGAGATATGTCATTTTGCCATACAACGGATCGTTGGCACTCAGACAGGTAACTCTGAAACCAGTTGGTGACTGATTGAGAGAGGGATAGGTTATTGAGGACAGAGATGAGTTTGCGTGGGACCATGTCAAATGCTTTAGATAGGTCTAGGAAAGTAGTAGAGGAGAGATAGCCATTGTTTTTATGCTGAAGGATAGTATTAGTAAAGGAGAGTAAGGCAGTGATGGTGCTATAGTTTGGTCAGAAACTATGCTGAGTACTTGAAAGGAGGTTGTTAGTAAGGAGGTAGTCTGAGACCTGAGAGTGAATACATCTGCCTAGTATTTTGGAGAGTGGAGAGAGAATAGCTATGGGGCAGTAATTAATTAGTTCTGTGGAGGGGCCGCCTTTGTGGAGGGGAATTATATGTGATACTTTCCATAGTGTGGGAACGTAACTTTCTGACAGAGATCGGTTAATCAAGATGGATACTGGGTAGGCCAGAGCATAAGCTGCGATTTGTAGGTATTCACTTGGGAATTTGTCTACTGCTAATTTGGTGGGCTTAAGTTTAGTTGAGTTTTTTTATGTTGGAGGCAGGTACAGGAGAAAAAGAGAAGGCAGTGGGGAGATTACTAGTTGAAGGTGTGGGTTGGAGGGGAGGGGGGTTGTGTTGTTTAGCTAGTGATAGTATGGTTTGTGTGAAGTGTGTGTTGAATGAGGTAGCAATATTTTCAGAGGAGTAAGGGATGTTAGAGGGAGGAGTACTGACTTTAACTGCTTGGAGGATGGAGTTTATGGAGGACCAGAATTGTTTCGGGCTGAGTTGGGAGGAGTCTAGGGCAGACTGGCAGTATTGGAATTTGTCCTCTTTTATTAGCTTTTTGACTCTGTCTGAAAGACATGTGTAAATGGGCATGCCTTCATTGAAGGTTGGACGTAGAGCTGGTACCTCAGCGTTCGTGAAAATCTACTGCCAATCATTAGCGGACCGGAGTTCTGCTGTGGCGACCCCTAACCGGGAAAAGCCAAAAGACAAACAACAACAACTCTACTGCGTAGTTCTAGGAATTTCTGTCTAGTTGAGGGGGTTTTGGTTTTGCACCACTGCTCCCAGGCTTTATCCCTGTTTTTCATTTCTGACTTAGTGGTTTTCTGTAGCCATGGGGAGGGTTGTGCTTTGGTTGTGGAAAGTCTTATGGGGGCATGGTAATTAAGGATGCTCAGGAAGGTAGTATTAAAAATTTCAATTGCGTCATCAAGACTGAGGTACTTTAGAGGATGCCAGTTACATTCTTTGAAGGATGAGATGTATTTAAGCAGGTTAAAGTTTAGTTTTTTACGTATTTGACAGTAGATGACAAGTTTAGCTTGATATAGGTATTTTTTGAGTAGGAATGTTGGGGAGTGATCACTGAGGCTATCTGATAAGCAGCCTATTATATATGACCGGGGGCTCTTACTGGCTAGTATCCAATCCAAGGTAGTGTGCTTGCTGGAGTTTTTATTTATCCTGGCTGGCGACTGGGCTAGTTAGGTGAACCTATGAAGGTTTACATGATGAGTTGGATGGTTGCCAGAACTGAATTGCCAGTCAATACTGAAATCACCTAAAATTATAGTTTCTTGGGGGAGATGGTGGTTTATTATATGACTGTAAATAAACTAGATAGCATTAGGTCTATTAATTTAATCTTAAAATATTAATTATGAATGTATTTAAATTTAACTTATTTTTTGCAGGCACGAGGAAGTGAAATGCACTGTGCTGGGTTACATCAGTTTGTTTGGTGTATAGTATCCTGTATCCATGAGAGACATAGTTGCCAAACCAGGAATGAAGTTCCTTTTCTCCATCAAGTTGTCCAAGTTACACTTGAATTCGTTTAGGAATTATCTCTGCTTCACATAGATGGGGAGCCTGTTCTAGAGAAGGAGTAGTGTCTGGGATACATACCTGTCTCTTCAGCAGGTTCTATTTATATCACAGGCAAGGTTTAAGTCTTTAGAATGGGTAATTCTGGTGCTGTTTTTTTTTGGGCAGATATGCAGGAGGTCCATCAGTGTTGCTTCTGACAGTGGCTTGTATGCCAGGAATAGCTCTCCACTCAACAGCCTGTAGGAGACAGAATACAGGGCTTGTGAAGGGCATGTTACTTATACCCTGTATTCTTTTAGTGAGGAACCTCTGTGGATGTTCCAGTTGTTGGATGTGCTTGGTTAGGTAGCTACCAGTGAGGGAATTGTACCAATGATAGGCCAGATGAGGGCTGAATATAGTGGAACAATGACCTCCTTGGACCAAGGTGCCTTTGTTTATAAGTTGCACAACATAGAATGATTTCCTCACTAGTGTCGACACATGATGGTCAAGGGTAGATTACTGCCTGTTTGTATCCCCAAGTCTCTGAGAAATGGGTCAGCTCTTAGGGTTGTGTTGTCAATATGATAATTGCAGATGAATTGTTTTTTTCAGGCATGCAAGTTTGAAATGCACTGTGTCTTGGCTACAAGAGTTTGTCTGGCACTTAATTGCAGATGAGTACGGCTATGAGACTTTAATGAGCTGTTTCCCGTAGTACAGAGTTTGATTCTCTCAGCCTTCATTTGTCTTTAGTGTGACTCTGACCAAGTCACTCCAGCAGGAAGTACTCCCAGGCTGAAAAGAGACACTTGTGTCCAGTGGAATGTGCAACACTGTTAGCAAATTCATTACATGTTTGTCTTTTGAATTCTTACACCCTTCACCTAGCTGCTAATTAGCGCTTCACTGTGTGCTATTTGACTACAAATCCCAGCAGACTGTAGTTGAATGGGTTGCTAAATGCATTTTCAATACATGGGAGTTTCAAGGAAAGAGTTTGCTGTTGCTCATGTCTGTTTTCGGTGTTATTTTATTTTGTTTAGCAAATGGCTGTGAGTGTTTTGCTGTAAAATTTGAAATGTTTTAAGTTAAATTTATTTCTTTTATCAGTGCAAAGTAGGCACAATTTGCTATTCTTGAATTTCTGTTTTGAGATTCTTATTTTCTTTTTACTGAAGCATAAATGTCTTTGTACCCTTCTTCCTGGCATACAAGGGATTGTCAGCTACCAACTTTATTTGTTACACTGAAGCATAATAACATTTCATCCAAACCATAATCCTTGAGCATAACAAATTCAGTTTTCCTCTGTGTTGTGCATATTGCCAGGATAAATAAAATATGTAAATATGTTATTAGACTGGTGCATTTATTATTATTTTTTCCATAGGGAAGTACAGGGAAATGGTCTTTGATGTTTAACAATGGTTTGTTGGTGAATCGTTACCATGCATTCTCTACTTTGTTCCTTTTTTTGGGGGGGTCCTGCACATACCCCACAGCTAGCTATATACCTCTAGTGTGCCTCAGCAAGAAAATAAACCTGGAGCTATATTGTCTGTAGTAAAACAGGAAGGTGAAAGATATAGATTTAAAAATGTGTGCAATTTCAGATTGTATTTGGCTCATGTGATGCATTGATATTGTTTGTTGGGTATAATCCAGCAGATGAATGATGTAGAATGCAATCTAAACTTTTGACAGGAAATCATAGGGTATATATTCTGAGGCCAACACAGCTATCAAATGTTTTAACATGAGTGAGATACAATAAACTGTTTAGCAAGACAAATTGCAAGATAGCAGTGAACCAGTGAAACATCTAAGGGAATTCAGAACAGGAAAAGGGGAAGGGTAAATGTCAGTAAAGTGTAAGTAAAATAATGAAATGTGTATTTTAGCATGGAAGAACATGTAAGCATAATTTTTTATTTATTTACATTTGTTGACCGGGAGTGTCCGACTGGACGTAGGTCCATTTTCAGCGGAGGCCCGGGGAGAAAAGCTCCACAGTTAAAATATACAGACAGTGGTTACATTGGATTTACATAGCGATTAACAATTTGATTAACATAGCAATTAATTACAAACATAGTTACAGATGAAGAACATAGTACATCAGTAGACAACTAGAATCTTTATCTGCGAAGTACATAACAGACATTAACAATTGTTACAATAAGAAGTTCCTGCTGTATAATAAGTAGTAGGCTTATGAGCATCTGAGCTTGCTATAATCAAGGTAGTTAGTGGGGTGGAAAGAAAGGTAGTGGTTGGATGGGATGGGTGATATTAGAGTGGGAGTGGCAAGGCATAGCCAGCATGTTTTAAGTTGTGCTTTTAGTAAAGTTTTGAAGTGGGTGCATGATGGTATGGAGGCAATTGTGGGTGGGAGGGAGTTCCATAATTTGGCTATGGTGCAAGAGAATAGTGCATCGCCAGCAGAGTTATTGGCTTTAGTAATCTGCAAGTGATTTTTGTTGCTGGATCTTAATGGTCTGGTGGTGCGATAGGGATGGAGTAGATTCTGGGGGGAAGAGAGTGGGTGGTTTACTAGTTTGTGGGCAAGTGAGAGTTGATACCATTGAAGGAGGGGAGAGAGTTCAAGCCAGCCCAATTCAGCAAGTGAAAGACAGTGGTGACTATGGTAGGATGCCTCTGTGGCTAATTTGGCGATTTTGTTGTAGCAGGTCTCTAGCTTGTTTAATTTGCATTGCCTTAGGTTGGTCTATATTGGAGAGGCATAGAGTAGGGTGGATATAAGGTGGGAATTTGCTACTGAAATCTTTTCTGCTTTGGTGAGAAGTTGCTTATTTCTGTATAATGCTCCGAGTTTTTTTGTGGACTTTTTTTATGTCAAATTTTAGTTTATTGTCTATTTCCACTCCTAGCAATTTGGTGTGTTCTGTAGGGTGTGTAGTGGTGTTATCTTTTGCTGTAATGTTAAAGTGAGAGTTGTTTTGAGTATGTTTGGTGGGTTGGAAGATGAGTAGTTTAGTTTTGTTTGGGTTGAGTATTAACTGGGCATTGGATAACCAAGTTGCAACAGATTAAAAGGCCTCCTGTGTGACTTTTTGCAGTTTGGGTAGGGACTGGGCTGAGCAGATGATTGTTGAGTCGTCTGCGTATTTTATGAGTGTGCCATGTTTGGTGGCAGAGGCTAGATTATTGGTGAAAATAGAGAAGAGTAGGGGTCCAAGAATAGATCCTTGGGGAACCCTATAGAGACATGTAGTTGGCGAGATATGTCATTTTGCCATACAACGGATCGTTGGCACTCAGACAGGTAACTCTGAAACCAGTTGGTGACTGATTGAGTGAGGGATAGGTTATTGAGGACAGAGATGAGTTTGTGTGGGACCATGTCAAATGCTTTAGATAGGTCTAGGAAAGTAGTAGAGGAGAGATAGCCATTGTTTTTATGCTGAAGGATAGTATTAGTAAAGGAGAGTAAGGCAGTGATGGTGCTATAGTTTGGTCAGAAACTATGCTGAGTACTTGAAAGGAGGTTGTTAGTAAGGAGGTAGTCTGAGACCTGAGAGTGAATACATCTGTCTAGTATTTTGGAGAGTGGAGAGAGAATAGCTATGGGGCAGTAATTGATTAGTTCTGTGGAGGGGCCGCCTTTGTGGAGGGGAATTATATGTGATACTTTCCATAGTGTGGGAACGTAACTTTCTGACAGAGATCGGTTAATCAAGATGGATACTGGGTAGGCCAGAGCATCAGCTGCGATTTGTAGGTATTCACTTGGAAAGTTGTCTGCTGCTAATTTGGTGGGCTTAAGTTTAGTTGAGTTTTTTTATGTTGGAATTAGGTACAGGAGAAAAAGAGAAGGCAGTGGGGAGATTACTAGTTGAAGGTGTGGGTTGGAGGGGGGTTGTGTTGTTTAGCTAGTGATAGTATGGTTTGTGTGAAGTGTGTGTTGAATGAGGTAGCAATATTTTCGGAGGAGTAAGGGATGTTAGAGGGAGGAGTACTGACTTTAACTGCGTGGAGGATGGAGTTTATGGAGGACCAGAATTGTTTCGGGCTGAGTTGGGAGGAGTCTAGGGCAGACTGGTAGTATTGGAATTTGTCCTCTTTTATTAGCTTTTTGACTCTGTCTGAAAGACATGTGTAAATGGGCATGCCTTCATTGAAGGTTGGACGTAGAGCTGGTACCTCAGTATTCGTGAAAATCTACTACCAATCATTAGCGGACCGGAGTTCTGCTGTGGCGACCCCTAACCGGGAAAAGCCAAAAGACAAACAACAACAATTCTACTGCATAGTTCTAGGAATTTCTGTCTAGTTGAGGGGGTTTTGGTTTTGCACCACTGCTCCCAGGCTTTATCCCTGTTTTTCATTTCTGACTTAGTGGTTTTCTGTAGCCATGGGGAGGGTTGTGCTTTGGTTGTGGAAAGTCTTATGGGAGCATGGTAATTAAGGATGCTCAGGAAGGTAGTATTAAAAATTTCAATTGCGTCATCAAGACTGAGGTACTTTAGGGGATGCCAGTTACATTCTTTGAAGGATGAGATGTATTTAAGCGGGTTAAAGTTTAGTTTTTTACGTATTTGACGGTAGATGACAAGTTTAGCTTGGTATATGTATTTTTTGAGTAGGAATGTTGGGGAGTGATCATTGAGGCTATCTGATAAGCAGCCTATTATATATGACCGGGGGATCTTACTGGCTAGTATCCAATCCAAGGTAGGTTGCTTGCTGGAGTTTTTATTTATCCTGGCTGGCGATTGGGCTAGTTAGGTGAACCTATGAAGGTTTACATGATGAGTTGGATGGTTGCCAGAACTGAATTGCCAGTCAATACTGAAATCACCTAAAATTATAGTTTCTTGGGGGAGATGGTGGTTTATTATATGACTGTAAATAAACTAGATAGCATTAGGTCTATTAATTTAATCTTAAAATATTAATTATGAATGTATTTAAATTTAACTTATTTTTTGCAGGCACAAGGAAGTGAAATGCACTGTGCTGGGTTACATCAGTTTGTTTGGTGTGTAGTATCCTGTATCCATGAGAGACATAGTTGCCAAACCAGGAATGAAGTTCCTTTTCTCCATCAAGTTGTCCAAGTTACACTTGAATTCTTTTAAGAAGGATCGCTGCTTCACATAGATGGGGAGCCTGTTCTAGAGAAGGAGTAGTGTCTGGGATACATACCTGTCTCTTAAGCAGGTTCTATTTATATCACAGGCAAGGTTTAAGTCTTTAGAATGGGTAATTCTGGTGCTGTTTTTTTTTTGGCAGATATGCAGGAGGTCCATCAGTGTTGCTTCTGACAGTGGCTTGTATGCCAGGAATAGCTCTCCACTCAACAGCCTGTAGGAGACAGAATACAGGGCTTGTGAAGGACATGTTACTTATACCCTATATTCTTTTAGTGAGGAACCTCTGTGGATGTTCCAGTTGTTGGATGTGCTTGGTTAGGTAGCTACCAGTGAGGGAATTGTACCAATGATAGGCCTGATGAGGGTTGAATGTAGTGGAACAATGACCTCATTGGACCAAGGTGCCTTTGTTTATAAGTTGCACAACATAGAATGATTTCCTCACTAGTGTAGACACATGATGGTCAAGGGTAGATTACTGCCTGTTTGTATCTCCAAGTCTCTGAGAAATGGGTCAGCTCTTAGGGTTGTGTTGTCAATATGATAATTGCAGATGAATTGTTTTTTTCAGGCATGCAAGTTTGAAATGCACTGTGTCTTGGCTAGAAGAGTTTGTCTGGCACTTAATTGCAGATGAGTACGGCTGTGAGACTTTAATGAGCTGTTTCCCGTAGTACAGAGTTTGATTCTCTCAGTGCATTTATTATTATTTTTTTCCATAGGGAAGTACAGGGAAATGGTCTTTGATGTTTAACAATGGTTTGTTGGTGAATCGTTACCATGCATTCTCTACTTTGTTCCTTTTTTTTTTGGGTCCTGCACATGCCCCACAGCTAGCTATATACCTCTAGTGTGCCTCAGCAAGAAAATAAACCTGGAGCTATATTGTCTGTAGTAAAACAGGAAGATGAAAGATATAGATTTAAAAATGTGTGCAATTTCAGATTGTATTTGGCTCATGTGATGCATTGATATTGTTTGTTGGGTATAATCCAGCAGATGAATGATGTAGAATGCAATCTAAACTTTTGACAGGAAATCATAGGGTATATATTCTGAGGCCAACACAGCTATCAAATGTTTTAACATGAGTGAGATACAATAAACTGTTTAGCAAGACAAAATGCAAGATAGCAGTGAACCAGTGAAACATCTAAGGGAATTCAGAACAGGAAAAGGGGAAGAGTAAATGTCAGTAAAGTGTAAGTAAAATAATGAAATGTGTATTTTACCATGGAAGAACACGTGAGCATACTTTTTATTTATTTACATTTGTTGACCAGGAGTGTCCGACTGGACATAGGTCCATTTTCAGTGGAGGCCCAGGGAGAAAAGCTCCACAGTTAAAATATACAGACAGTGGTTACATTGGATTTACATAGCGGTGAACAATTTGATTAACATAGCAATTAATTACAAACACAGTTACAGATGAAGAACATAGTACATCAGTAGACAACTAGAATCTTTGTCTGCGAAGTAGATAACAGACATTAACAATTGTTACAATAAGAAGTTCCTGCTGTATAATAAGTAGTAGGCTTATGAGCATCCAAGTTTGCTACAATCAAGGTAGTTAGTGGGATGGAAAGAAAGGTAGTGGTTGGATGGGGTGGGTGATATTAGAGTGGGAGTTGCAAGGGCATAGCCAGCATGTTTTGAGTTGTGCTTTTAGTAAAGTTTTGAAGTGGGTGCATGATGGTATGGAGGTCATTTTGGGTGGGAGGGAGTTCCATAATTTGGCTATGGTGCAAGAGAATAGTGCATCACCAGCAGAGTTATTGGCTTTAGTGATCTGCAAGTGATTTTTTTTGCTGGATCTTAATGGTCTGGTGATGCGATAGGGATGGAGCAGATTCTGGAGGGATGGGACATTTAGTGGATGGTTTACTAGTTTGTGGGCAAGTGAGAGTTGATACCATTGAAGGAGGTGAGGGAGTTCAAGCCAGCCCAGTTCAGCAATTGAAAGACAGTGGTGACTACGGTAGGATGCCCCTGTGGTAAATTTGGTGATTTTGTTGTAGCAGGTGTCTAGCTTGTTTAGATTGCATTGCCTTAGGTTGGTATATATTGGAGAGGCATAAAGTAGGGTGGAGATAAGGTGGGAATTTGCTACTGAAATCTTTGCTGCTTCGGTAAGAAGTTGCTTATTTCTGTATAATGCTCCTAGTTTTTTTGTGGACTTTTTTTATGGTCATGAATATGTGAATGTCAAATTTTAGTTTATTGTCTGTTTCCACTCCTAGTAATTTGGTGTGTTCTGTTGGGTGCGTAGTGGTGTCTTTTGCTGTGATGTTAAAGTGAGAGTTGTTTGTGGGTTGGAAGATGAGTAGTTTAGTTTTGTTTGGGTTGAGTATTAACTGGGCATTGGATAACCAAGTTTCAACAGAGAAAAAGGCTTCCTGTGTGACTTTTTGCAGTTTGGGTAGAGACTGGGCTGAGCAGATGATGGTTGAGTCATCTGCGTATTGTATGAGTGTGCCATGTTTGGTGGCAGAGGCTAGATTATTGGTGAAAATATAGAAGAGTAGGGGTCCAAGGATGGATCCTTGGGGAACCCCTATAGAGACATGTAGTTGGGGAGATATGTCATTTTGCCATACAACGGATTGTTGGCGGTCAGACAGGTAACTCTGAAACCAGTTGGTGACTAATTGAGAGAAGGATAGGTTATTGAGGACAGAGATGAGTTGTTTGTGTGGGACCATTTCAAATGCTTTAGATAGGTCTAGGAAAGTAGTAGAGGAGAGATAGCCATTGTTTTTATGCTGAAGGATAGTGTTAGTAAAGGAGAGTAAGGCAATGGTGGTGCTATGGTTTGGTCAGAAACCATGCTGAGTACTTGAAAGGAGGTTGTTAGTAAGGAGGTAGTCTGAGACCTGAGAGTGAATACATCTGTCTAGTATTTTGGAGAGTGGAGAGAGAATAGCTATGGGGCAGTAATTGGTTAGTTCTGTGGAGATGCCGCCTTTGTGGAGGGGAATTATATGGGATACTTTCCATAGTGTGGGAACATAACTTTCTGACAGAGATCGGTTAATCAAGATGGATACTCGGTAGGCCAGAGCATCAGCTGCGATTTGTAGGTATTCACTTGGGAGGTTGTCTGCTGCTAATTTGATGGGCTTAAGTTTAGTTGAGTTTTTTTATGTTGGAGGAAGTTATAGGAGAAAAAGGGAAGGCAGTGAGGAAATTACTAGTTGAAGGTGTGGGTTAGAGGGGAGTGGGGTTGTGTTGTTTAGTTAGTGATAGTATGGTTTGTGTGAAGTGTGTGTTGAATGAGGTAGCAATATTTTTGGAGGAGTGAGGAATGTTAGGGTGACGGGTATTGACTTTACCTGGGTGGAGGATGGAGTTTATGGAGGACCAGAATTGTTTTGGGCTGTGTTGGGAGGAGTCTAGGGCAGACTGGTAGTATTGGAATTTGTCCTGTTTTATTAGCTTTTTGACTCTGTTCGAAACACATGCGTAAATGGGCATGCCTTCATTGAAGGTTGGACGTCGAGTTGGCACCTTGGCGTTCATAAAAATCTACTGCCAATCATTAGCGGACCGGAGTTCTGCTGTAGCAACCCCTAACTGGGAAAAGCCAAAAGACAAACAATAACAACTCTATTGCGTATTTCTAGGAATTTCTGTCTAGTTGAGGGGGTTTTGGTTTTGCACCAGTGCTCCCAGGCTTTATCCATGTTTTTCATTTCTGACTTAGTGGTTTTCTGTAGCCATGGGGAGGGTTGTGCCTTGGTTCTGGAAAGTCTTATGGGGGCATGGTAATTAAGGATGCTCAGGAAGGTAGTATTAAAAAATTCAATTGCGTCATCAGGACTGAGGTACTTTAGAGGATACCAGTTTCATTCTTTGAGGGATGAGATGCATGTGAGCGGGTTAAAGTTTAATTTTTTACGTATTTGACGGTAGATGACAGGTTTAGCTTGGTATAGGTATTTGTTGAGTAGGAATGTTGAGGAGTGATCACTGAAACTATCTGATAAGCAGCCTATTATATATGATTGGGGGCTCTTACTGGCTAGTATCCAATTGAGGGTAGTGTGCTTGCTGGAGTTTTTATTTATCCTGGTTGGCGACTGGACTAGTTGGGTGAACCTATGAAGGTTTGCATGATGGGTTGGATGGTTGCCAGAAGTGGATTGCCAATCAATATTGAAATCACCTAAAATTATAGTTTCTTGGGGGAGATGGTGGGTAGACGAGCTGAGGAGGTTTTCTAGTGGAGGGATGTTTTGGCCAGGTGGGAAGTAGCATCCAGTTATGTTGATGGTTTTGTTTTGGTTTATTTTGAGGTTGGTATATATTATTTCTTTGTTGCCTATTTGTGGAGCTGATGATTTTAAGTTCTGGATGTTTAGATGCTGTTTAAATATAGCTACATCACCTCCTTTCTTATTTAGCCGGTCTGCTATTAGTATGCCCGTAACCGGTAGGGAGGATTTGCTCACTTTCAATGTGAGGTTTTAGCCAGGTTTCTGCCAGGATGACTATATCTGGGGAGTACAAGTCTATGGTGGCATGGTGTTCATGGACTTTGCTGGATATACTTCTAATATTTAGGCTTAGTAGAAGGAAGTCACTTGGCTTTCTATTGGCTGTGATATGGGAGAAGTTGTGGTTTCTAGTATGTTTATGAGGATTGGGGTTGGAGATGGTAGGGCCAGGGTTGGGGTGGATGTCTCCACTTAGGGCTAGTTTTGATATGCATGAGGTTATTAGTTTTCTCAGTTTTTGGATGTGTTTGTTTATTAGGGAAACTTTATGATTGTGCTCTGTGAGTAATAGGTATGGTGGGAGGGTTACTATGTTACGTTGTGCGGGCGCTTTATGTTTGAGCAATATGGTTGGTAGAATATGCGGGGGGTGCATAGGGATGGTTCTTGAGTTGGTGGGAGGGGAGCTGAGAGAGGGTGAGACATGAGTGGTGGTGTGAGTAGTAGTACAGTGGTAGTGGTTGAGTGGGGGAATGATGGAGTTTTGGTAGGATGTAAGATGTGAAAGTAGAGTGCATGCAGTGAGCATAGGTAAGCTATGCTTGTACATGTTAGCTGAGGAGGAGTGATAGTAGTGGGAAGATGGAGGAGGTAGTGTTGGATTTAGTGCCGTGGTTGGCTATTGGAAATATGGAAGGGGTTTGTGAGTGTAATAAAGGTAGGACCACTGGGGGTGGGAGGGAATAGGGGGCAGGGTGGGGAGCGAAGCGGGTAGAGTTTAGTATGTTTAGAGTTTAGTTTAGTATATTTAGAGTTTAGTAATAGAAATAGTATGTCCAAACTAACAAAATATTTTCAACCCAATGAGGAATCTGTATTGTAACACACTAGAAAGAGAGAGAGTGGAATCAGAAAACTGAACAAAAATTGGAGAGCAAGTGGAGCTTTTTTATAAGTGAATTGAATGAAGTAACTAAGGATTTCATAGCAAAATGAGGTGAGGTAAGCAACTACTGCTACACTATATCCTGCTAAGATGAGCTTGATCCTCTCAGCCTAAATTTGCATGTTGCATGACTGAGCAAATAAATTATCCAGTGTAAAGTTTGCAGGTCATACCTGAAGTGGACACTTGTGTCTAATTTGGAGAATTAAGCCTGCTTAACACTGACAAAATGTATAAAATAGGAGAGTAGTAAGCTGGGAGAGGAAGCAATAAATGTTGCAGAAATCTTGTCAGGGAAAAAATGGGGTATGAGACACTTGCTATATGAACAGGGAGTAATATGTGTGACTGAAGTCCTGGCACTGCAAGCATAAGCCCTGAGGTACAGACTCGGACACTAGGAGTAAGGGAGGGAAAGAAGACTGTGAGTAAAATCATGGGAAGACAGAGCAGTAGTATCTGCTCATGATAATCTCATCTTAAGGACCTAGAAACCTCAGTGTCCAATAAAAAATGACAATATAATAAAAGAAAACTATGATATAGTAGGGAAGCATAAAGGTAGTACCATGGGAATGGAGGAATGGAAGTAGGATGCATTGATTGTGATAAATTTAAGGCAGACGCTATAACGAAATCCATATAGTTTGTTATTTCTGAGGCTGGAAGGAACTGATGATTGTGTTATAAATAAAAATGGGGATTCTGTAGCATTCAGGAATTTGGAAAGATGATTTTTGCTCAGAAAGCCTGGAACAAAGTGTTTAGATACTCTTGTGATGTGTAAAACATTGCAAAAGACACAATATCTAAGACAGACCCACAGTAAATTTAAAGTATTACATTCCTTCTGGACCAGTATTTCTTTAGAGGCAAATAGTTTTGCAGCTTTGCAGTAATTTATGTGAAAACTTTAAGCTGATATGATGTTTTACCTACATGAGGATGTTTATTCTTGGTGAACTGAAAAATAGTCATACTCTAAAAATGTTCTACAGGGACTGCAAAAGCATAATGGACAGATCTCTAGAATTCAAAAAAATGTTCACCACTCATACTAATTGCCCAGTGTAGTTGGTCATTTAATGTGATGGTAGGAAAATGTGATTCAGAGACAGGTTTGAATGTAGTGAGATAACTTCAGTGAAAAAGTTCTCATTATTAGCTCATTGCTATGAATTTGAATTCAGCACTATCACAGTCAGACCTGACTGTGCTAGTGTTCTCTCAGAGCTGCCTCTAGATACACACGTGTTACTTTGTACATGTGTGTGCGCACACACACACACACACACACACACACACACACACACATATGCAACCTCTTCATTCCCTACTTAATCATTTCCAATGTATGCCCCTACAGACATGCACTCACACACATGCTTGTACATGCACACACTAAAATTCATCCCATTCCACTGCCTTCCCTGAACTTACTTGCTCCATGAATACTCCCACCAGAGTGAATAAGTGATCACTTTTTGATCCTATAGTAAAACTTTACTCATTTGAGCACATCAGCAGTTGCTAGCACGCCCAGGGGAGAGCAGATAGCTAATTAGATATAGCTATTCTCCCAGCTTGCCACATTAGCATGTGGCTTTACCCACACTGCTGTCCACACCAAGGCCCCCATGAGGAATAAACCTCAAAGGTAGAGTGGTCTGTGAATTGGAAAGGCTTAGCATGATGTGAAAACCTTCTGACTTGAGGCTTCCCATTGAACAAAGCCTTTCTGAATCCGAGAGAAAAGCTACCCAGAATATGCAGGTGGGGTTCTTCTCAATATGATGGCTGTTCCATTTGTAGGCATAGAGACTTTTCTGTTAGGCACTACATTAGTGATCATTACTTTAAGCCTTATGAGTTACAGGATTGTTACACACAAGGAGGTGTATGGGTTAACGCTGTTCTTGTGACTGTATTGGACAGACCACTTGACAAGTAACAGTACGAGTAGGAGGACGTATTCGTGACATTGAGAATGGTGTCATTGCTAATCCTGTCATAGCACATTTTAAAACAGCTCATAACAATAATCCAGACAGTTTAAAATATGTTGTGTTTCGCTGTTTTAATTTTGATCTGTACATACATTTTGTAGAAATCTTGTTAAAAACAAGTTTGGTTTATTTTTTTCTTATAATACATTGCAAACTCTTGGACCAAACAATACCCTTATATAACTGTCTGTTGTGATTAGTTCTGGAATGAGTGTGTTAGTGGTGACGAGTTCTTGCTTGTTCCTTTATGTGTTGCATTATTAAAAGTGTTTGTTGCTGTTAATTTCTTTTATACCTTGAAGGCATGGCTGAAGCAAGAGTATGGATGTAACTTGTGAATTCATTAATAAAATTGTAATGCTCCAAGCTACCACAGTCTTAATTATTTGGACTTATCATGTTTATTGGTAGCTGTTTTGGGTAATTATTTTTTTTTGGCCCCTCCCTTGCATTTTTTTTTCACTTATTTCTAGATGCTACTAGTATAAAAAAATACTACTTCCTACACTTTGTATAATATGAATATTGCTGTAATGTGTTGTTTTAATGTAAGTGGAGCTTTTCTCCCCGGGCCTTTGCTGTAAATGGACCTCGTCCATTCGGACCATCCTGGTAAACAAAATTAAAATAAATAAAAATAAAATAAATAAATAGCATTGTCACCAGCCTGCCCCCCAATGCCCCATGTCTACGTTGAGTCAGCCAGCTAGTCTCCTACTCCCCTGGTCTTAATCCAGAATTGCTGGAGCTGGCTGTGTATCCTAAGAGTGTCCTGGGACTTGTCTGTCTTTTGTTTCCATTCATGGAGGGTTTGTTTGTATGCCCTACCCACTTTCCTTTCTCCACCCCCTCACTC
This sequence comes from Protopterus annectens, assembly GCF_019279795.1. Taxonomy (NCBI): domain Eukaryota; kingdom Metazoa; phylum Chordata; order Ceratodontiformes; family Protopteridae; genus Protopterus; species Protopterus annectens. Next base: position 519,578,956 of record NC_056741.1, read on the forward strand.
GCCAAATATGTCCAAAGGTAACTCCCCACATAGGGATCTTGCCTCCCCTTAGGAAGCATCATTGAATGCCTTCCCTCCTTTCCAGGATGGACATGCCTATGCCAAATAGGGAGGGACAGGCATGTCCATCCCACCCTGCTGCTCCATCAGGGGTTAGCTGTGCCTTAGTCAGGACTTTATCTCTCTATGCAATCAGAGCTGCCATTTTGGGTGATTGTTTTGTGAAGTAATAGAACTTCTACCAAGAAATAAAGGTGTGTTCTCAGAAATGCATAGAAGGACTAAACTAATAGAACATAACCCACAGGTAACAAGTGAAGTTTAGACTGAGATCTTAGAGACTACCAGGATCACAGAAACAGTAAATAAGAGAAGTTCAAAAGCTACCCAAACTAGGAGTGATAGAAAAGTCACAAATGGATTATCCTGGTAGTGCTAGTCTCTAAACCTGTCTGGAAGAATTAGATTGTGTAACAATATTACAAAACAACTAGGAGCGATAAAAAAGTCACAAATGGAGCAGCCTGGTAGTGCTGGTCTCTAAACCTGACTGGAAGTATTAGATTGTGTAACAGTGTTACAAAACAACTAGGAGCGATAGAAAAGTCACAAATGGAGCAACCTGGTAGTGCTAGTCTCTAAACCTGTCTGGAAGTATTAGATTGTGTAACAATGTTACAAAACAACTAGGAGCGATAGAAAAGTCACAACTGGAGCAGCCTGGTAGTGCTGGTCCCTAAACCTGACTGGAAGTATTAGATTGTGTAACAGTGTTACAAAACAACTAGGAGCGATAGAAAAGTCACAAGTGGAGCAGTCTGATAGTGCCAGTCCCTAAACTTGACTGGAAGTATTAGATTGTGTAACAGTGTTACAAAACAACTAGGAGCGATAGAAAAGTCACAACTGGAGCAGCCTGGTAGTGCTGGTCTCTAAACCTGACTGGAAGTATTAGATTGTGTAACAGTGTTACAAAACAACTAGGAGCGATAGAAAAGTCACAAGTGGAGCAGTCTGATAGTGCCAGTCCCTAAACTTGACTGGAAGTATTAGATTGTGTAACAATGTTACAAAACAACTAGGAGCGATAGAAAAGTCACAAATGGAGCAGCCTAGTAGTGCTGGTCTCTAAACCTGACTGGAAGTATTAGATTGTGTAACAGTGTTACAAAACAACTAGGAGAGATAGAAAAGTCACAAGTGGAGCAGTCTGATAGTGCCAGTCCCTAAACCTGACTGGAAGTATTAGATTGTGTAACAGTGTTACAAAACAACTAGGAGCGATAGAAAAGTCAAAAATGGAGCAGCCTGGTAGTGCTGCTCTCTAAACCTAACTGGAAGTATTAGATTGTGTAACAGCATTAGAAAACTGAATAGCAGTTTAAGCTTGATGGTCATCTCATGCACAGAACTGATGAGTTGAAAAGCACCTTAGAATGTCCAGATATTTAACTACACTAGACAATATGAAGTAGTGCTGGCAGTTATCACTTCCTCATTTCATCAAAGAAAAAAAATAAACTTCTGTAACTCCTGATGGGCTGTTTCATTACAAAGTGTTACCATTTGGCCTACATGGAGCTCCATACCTTTCAGAGGCTGATAGATAAACTACTGAAGCCTTACTCACCATATACTGCTGCATACCTGGATGATAAACTACTGAAGCTTTACTCCCAATATACTGCTGCATACCTGTATGATAAACCACTAAAGCCTTACTCCCAATATACTGCTGCATACCTGGATGCTAAACTACTAAAGCCTTACTCCCAATATACTGCTGCATACCTGGATGCTAAACTACTGAAGCCTTACTCCCAATATACTGCTGCATACCTGGATGCTAAACTACTGAAGCCTTACTCCCAATATACTGCTGCATACCTGGATGCTAAACTACTAAAGCCTTACTCCCAATATACTGCTGCATACCTGGATGCTAAACTACTAAAGCCTTACTCCCAATATACTGCTGCATACCTGGATGCTAAACTACTGAAGCCTTACTCCCAATATACTGCTGCATACCTGGATGCTAAACTACTAAAGCCTTACTCCCAATATACTGCTGCATACCTGGATGCTAAACTACTGAAGCCTTACTCCCAATATACTGCTGCATACCTGGATGCTAAACTACTGAAGCCTTACTCCCAATATACTGCTGCATACCTGGATGACATGGTCAATCATTCAGAGGACCGGGAATCTCACCTATCAAAAGTGAAGCCTGGGTAGGAATCAATAAAGAGATAGCTTTGACTATGAATGCAAACTAAAGTAAATTGGATGTGGTCCAATGTTTGGGATACCTTACAGGATGATAGGTTGTAAGACCTCAACTAGAAAAAACAAGATATAGAGAACTAGCCTATGTCCTTCACTAAAGGACAAATTCAGGCTTTTCTTTGAATAGCTATTTTTTTACAGAAAATTTGTCTCTAAGTTTGCAAATAATGCCTGCCCTTTAACATATCACAAAAAAGGAAATCTCTGTTAAAGAGCAATAGTCTTTTGAGGCAGACATAGCATTTTATGAATTGAAAATAATGTTATGTTCTGAACCAGTATTAGCAACTCCTGACTTTACTGTGGAATTTATCCTATATACTGATGCATCAAAAGTAGGTTTGAGAACTGTGCTGTCACAAGATATTCAAGGTGAAAATTAAACAACATTGAAAAAAGGTATTCATATACAAAGATGGAATGTTTAGCACTGACGTAAGCCCTCTGTTCCTTAAAACAGGACATATTGGATAAACATTTCAGACTGATAATGACTAAGTAAACAATTAGATGATAATACAAAGTTGTGTCAGTGGGGACTGTCCCTCCAACCCTTCCAATTCACATTGGCCCACAGGCATGACCTAGTTAACAGGACTGCTGATAGTTTAGTGAGAGCCCATCATTATGGGTCTAATACCTATGGTTTTCTGCTGAGAGGGGTATAGCTCTAATCATAGCAACCAAGTGGTTAATGGTAGTTATGAAAGTGTAAGCTGCATAAAAAAGATTTATAAAGTCTAGGTGCTCAGAAATAATGAAATCATTGTACATTACATTAAATCCGAATTAGACAATGAAATAACAATACAGAAGCTTTTTAAGTAAACAAGCATGAGTAAGCTGGAAATAGTTCAATATAAAAATACCATGGGAATCCATGGATGTAAGCATTTAAGTTATTATAAAAGATTAAAATATCTGAACTTGTACAGCATCAAATATATATGTTTAAGAGGAAGTCTTACTCAGGTATGTAGGGCATTCAGGGAATGTTGGGGTTATCCAGCGCAGAAGAGAAGCATCAGACAACCAATGTAGAAGATTATATAGGAATGAGAGATGTACTAATTGGTTCTCTAAGAGAGTAGCTGATGCATGAAAGAGTCTACCAAATTATTAAAGCAAGCAGTAGTTTAGATATTTTTGAAAACAACATGGACACTTATTACGGGAAAGACTGTTTTGGTATATTGTCAAGCTAGAAGGCCGTTATTGTTTGTACCTGAAATTTGTATGTATATAACATGAGTGTGAAAAAATATGTAGTGTGCCTTCAGATGGGAAACTCTCACAGAACTTCTGTCAGAAACTTAAATGTATTAGTCAGGTGAGTAGTCACTAATTACCTATTACTTCTGATAAAAGGAGGTGGCCTCCAAACAGCAAAATACGAAGTGCATTCTTCACTTGGAGGTTTAAAAAGGGTTAAGGAGGGTTTACCTGAAAGATTCTTAGGCCTGGAGTTCAACTACCCAGTTAGAGCCTTTTGAGGAAGAAGTACCTGCAGTACACAGGAGGAATCTGGGACAGGATGAGGCCCATAACCAGTGACTTTCTAAAAATGGACTGTTTGCTGGATGATTGTATAAGACTGTATATGTATATGGTGGACAGAACTCCAAGTTTTATTTATTCATTTATTTGGCTATTTCTGTTTGTTGACCTGGTAAGTGAACTGGTCCAAGAACCCTTCCCAGCCATGGTACGGCCCTAAAGGCAGATACATTTACAAAGAGCGTAATAATATTTGTAACACTTGAAGCAAAAAGTAAGTAAAACCTCAGCTTATACATTGAGCAAAGGTTTACCTAATATATAAATTAGTATCCTAACTTGTTAACATTCAGTAAAAGCTCACCGAACATACGTAATTAGTACCCTAACTTGTTACAGGTAATACCCATATACATAAGTATAGTATGCAGTATTAGGACTATTAAGTACTGGTTGCTTGCTAGGTCAAGGTATTGTGCTTCAGTGAATTAGCTACAGCTCAGTGAAATCTGGAGACTTACCTGAATATGCCTAAAGAATAAGCAGTATGAGATATCAGCAATTAACAACTGCAGTGTAATGCTCAAAGGTTAGTATAATTTACCAGATTTTCTCAGTTCCATAAAACACCAGGGGAAATGTGTTTTAATTACTCAACAATAGTCACTTAACATTTGAGACGACATTTGAAGGGATACTTTAGAGTTATGCACTTAAGGCTTATATACATAACATACCTCTCATCCTGGAAACATCAAAAATCTGGACAAAGACCCATGAAAAATAGGTACAAATCTGCATGATGATTAACATAAAATTTGCATACATAATTATGTAACCTCACCCACTCCAACAGAATTGTAGGATACCAACTTTCAAATGCAAACTGAAGAACAGACAACCAAAATATGGCCCCAGAGTCCCCCTGCAGCCATTCCAATGTCCCATTACTTGGCTATTTTGCCCCCATTTGCCATAAACACTTTACTTGCACAATGATTATTTGGGTTTAATTTAAAACTTTTATTTTACATTTTATAGTGCAAACACCAATAGGCATCTGCTAAACAAAGCAGTACAGTCTCAAAATGAAAATAGACTTAGCATTAAAACTTCTCTGCCCTTGAAACTCACATTCATTGAAGCAGCACTGAAACCCACAGTCAAAGAAAATGCATCTGGCTAGTGGTGGATAAAGATTACCTTTGGGCTGTTTTCAAATCATAGGCCCCTTGCACATAAAACATACATGTGTTCTTTGATAAACCTTACTGACTATATTAAATTATATTCCTTGTATAATACAGCACACTTGTTAGAGTGAGTTTTAAATTTATTGTTTTGAACATTTTTTCCAGTAAGCAATGAAACAAAAAGCATGAACCAATAATGACAAAAGTGTCCAGTTCAGAACATTTTCATCATAAAAGTCTAGTCAAACTGCTACAATTCACCAGTATCAGTACATATGCACAATCTCGGCAGAAGTAAAAGTCATCTAAATAATTCCACATTAATGAGATATGCAACTAATGAAGTGGTTGCTGTTAGCAAGAAACTTTATATTTCATTGTTTCATCTACAAGTAAAGTGCCTGCTGCCCTTTAAGATTAAATTGCCTATGTTACATTAAAAAAATGATAAGCTAGTAATATTTCAATAGGGAATGGATGGCAAATTCATAGCAGGTTCATAGTTAGTAGGTATCTCCACCTAAGGAGGACATTCTCAGGACTGCAGCATCCACTACCTTTAAAAGTAGGACACAGTACAGTATCGGCAATCCATCTGCATACTGTGGGAGTAGAACCCACAGCCTTCTGCTGCAAAAGCAAGTATACTACCTGTTGTGCTACTAACAATGCAAGTAGACTTTGCATAAGCAGCACTAAACTTCTCTTTCCCTGAAGAACTGTGCAGCACAAGGAATTAGGAAAAAGGCAAAATGTACTGGGGATGGGACAAAGGCCTAAAAACTGGGGACACATTTTAAACATTGCTTGTATAATCTTAGAAAGTTTCTAGAATAAAATGTTGTGTTACCATATGCTTCCTGAAAGATAGGAAGACTGAAACTTAAATGACGTTCATTATTTAATGAATTTGGTTCTCACTTGCCAGAAAACCACAAATTTTATTTTTATTTAACATTTGTTTACCGGGAAAGTCCAACTTGGAACAAAGCCAGTTTTCAGCAGAGGCTCCAGATGCATGTCTTTGGATTGTGGGAGGAAACCAGAGCTTCCAGAGGAAACCCACACAAACACAGGGAGGACATGCAGACTCCACACAGAAGGCACGTTAGCCAAGAATCAAACCAGAGAACCTCTTGCTGTGAGGCAACAACACTACCGGTGCACCACTACACCATCTGAATTTTAAGAGGAACAGACCAAATGTATGAGACAAACATTCCAGACATTCTGTGAAAATTTGTACAAGTGAGAGCTACAAGTCCTTCAGTCAGAAGTGGTGGTATGGGTAGAGAACTCGCGCTCTTGCTCTTTATTCCTTAGGCACAGGGTTTAACCCTGAGTAACCCTAACCATCAGGTATACCTAACTGGTGCATTTTACACACACACACTCACACTCACACTCATATGTAGCAGCTTAAGAATCAGTACAGTGTGATCAGAATGCTTGCGACTCAAAAGAATCAATACAGTGAGACCAGTATGATTGAGACGGCAGGAAAAGCTCAACTAGTAAGAACCAATTGGAGTGCAACCTGTAATTCAAATTCTCCTGGCAGAAAAGAAAGTGCCATTCACTTCACATACAATCTCAAATGCTGAGCGAACACCAGTAATTCAAATGAAACACTCAACTAGTGCTAGTGCAACCATCAATAAATAGAGCTCCTAATCTTACTTGCCTTGTCCTTCTTAGCTGGAGCACTTGCAGAAATGCTCACACACTACTTTTACTGCTGCTGGTTGCCCAGAAACAAAGTACAGTGAATCCTTAGAGCTCTCAGCCAATTCCGACAGGCTGCTTATGAAGCTGACGTCATCATGCACGTCTCTGCAAGTGATGATGACATCTCAAAAAAGCCAAAAAAAAAATTTAATAAAATGCTAGGAAATTTCTAAATTAAGGAGTGCATTATTTGCACCTCAAAGCCGGTAAAAAATGAGAAATTTGGTACGGATGAGAGGTATGATAATAGCAAACAGAAGGTTATAAATCAGCATGGAAAGGGATGATGATGAAATGGGGGAGGGTGGTTGAGAAATAAGGAGAGAGCTGGATTTTGAATGCAAGTCTATGGAAAATAACTATAGATAATATTATATTCATAAAGTGGCAGAAAATATTGTAAGAACTAAGCCAACACAGGAATGGATAAAATAGTTTATCAATAGGGATAGCTGCAAGTAGGGACATAGAAAATAGGCAAGACGGGGCTGGAATTTACTGGAGAAAATTAACAAAGGAACCAGGATATAGCAAATAACTAGGAGGCAAAGGTAACAGTGTGGGATGAGGAAAAGAAGTTTGGACTGCAGGTTAGAAAATGCCTTCCCTTCCAGTAGTTGATAAGAGAGTATGGACAAAGAGAAAAGGATAGGGGAGTCGTAGGTGAAAACAGTAAAACAGTAGTTGATGTTAAAAAGCAATGATTACTGGGGCATGTAAATGTTGTATGATAACTATAACAATCAATCAGAACAGTTTAGAAAGATTGAGATAGGGAGTTTACAAAGGAACAGTGGGGGATATCTGTGACGCTGCGAAGTATGCAACAAAAACTGAAGGTTTATGATACTCCACAAACAGTATCAAAGTAAATTAAGCCCAATTAGTGATATGCACTGAAGTCTCAAATTTACACAATTCCTTGGTGTCTGGAGGGACAGAAGAGGGTGTCAAATCCAATAAAAAGGGTCAGATCTGATTTCAGCAAGAAGTCAGATGCATAGCTACAGCACTGTAGACAAAAGGAGAGCAAGGTCCATAAGCTGAACAATATATACAAAACAGAAAATTGAAGCAGCCAATCAGAATGCAACTTGCTGCATGGACAGCAGTAATTTGAACTCACAGAACAGCAGCAAATCACCTTGTTTTACACACATAATTACTAGCAATGTTACAAAATAGCCCCCAAACACTAACAATCTTAGTTATGCACAAGTAGCAGTATTCAAAGAAATATGAAAAAAAAGTATTTAACTTCTTTATTGAATCACATTTTAAACAGTGGCATGGGTAAACATACACTAATTGAAAAAAGACAAAATATGGTATTGTTTTCATGCACTATACATATATATTTTCTTTTAACAATTATTGTTCACTCTAATATTATATAAATACATAATTCCTACCCTGCATTAAACCTCACTCCTCTTCCTGAACACTATTCTGTATGTATTGCTCCCTTAAATTCCATTTATTTCTATGCAATTTGTTTTGTTTATTTTCTAGAGATTCTTGACTTCCATTTCCTAGTAATATTTTTTTGTCAGTCAATAGCATTAAATTTAATAAGAACTTACTATGTCAAGGCATTTCACCTCAAAAGAATAATTTCCTTAGTTACAGCTATTTACTCCCTCAATATTTTGTCAATGTACTCAGGAGGGGATTTTTTAAATCTTCCATCTCATTGCATTCCCAAAAAATCATGTTCCCAAATTACATCTCTCATTCCCATTATACCTCATTGTATTTGCTATCTACCCAAGGAAAAGTTCTCTGAACTCTGCTTAGGATGTAAAAGTATGTATGCAAAGATTTCCAAGCAAAAATGCTAAACATTCTGGACTCTTTTGCATATTTGGAAGCCATACAAATGTCATCTTACTATTCCTTTGTATGCTGTCTTTTCATTCTCTCTTCCCAATCTTTACTAACCTCCTCTTATTCTCATAGTTATCTGTAATATTTTATATGCCCTGATATCCCTTTTTAAACAGCAACTTCTGTTCTAAACTCAGATAAAAACTCTACCAGAGCTAGTCTTTCATTTAGCAATCCCCTATGTCTTTCTCTTTGCCTGTGCACTGTTATCAGTCTGTGTTAGGGAGGCAGTTTGTAACCTGCAGTCCAGACTTTTGATTGGCATCATCCCACTGTATTGCCTTTTCTTCTCTAATTACTTGCTCCCCAAACCTTAGTATTATTTTAATTTTCTTCAGCAAATTCCAGCCCCTCTTGCCTACTTTTTGTACCCTTCTGCCTTCATTATGTATCCCTACTTGCAAGCAGGGTCTATATTAGATCAGCGAATGCTTAAACAAGCGAACGCTGATTGATCAAACTTATTTTAGCGAAAGTTAAAAATATCGAAGCAACAGAAACTCAAATTTTTTCCTAGGGAAAGAATTTGGTTGTCCATTTCTGTTGCTTCGGTATTTTCAGTGCTGTGGTGGAAAGTTATGGGTCGGATTCAGGTAAGTGTGCGATTGTGTGGATGTGAGTGTTAGAGTGGGTTAGGTGAGTTAGGGTTAGGGCTCAGGTTAGGTATGTGTGCGATTGTGTGGATGTGAGGGTTAGGGCGGGTTTAGGTGAGTTAGGGTTAGGGAGCGGGTGAGGTGAGTGTGTGATAGTGACGGACCTTAGGGTTAGGGTTTGGGTTTGGGTTAAGGTAAGTGGATAGTTAGTGGTGTGTGCATAGTTTAGTGTAGGGTTAGGTGTCAGATTTTAGGTGTATGTGTGTGGATTTCTGTTTGTTTGGTGTGCTTGCGTTGTGTGTATGTGTTTTGGATCAGTGATTTTTTTCCCTAGGAAAACAATTGCTGATCTGACAGTTCAAGATTGTAAGCTTTCACTTACATAAGGTTGATCAATCAGCGTTCACTTTTTTAAGCATTCGCTGATCTAATATAGACCCTTGGAAGCATACCTACATTCAGCAGAGTATATAGGATGACACTTATGCAAAGGAAACTCCAGGAGTTAGGCCAGATTCATAAAGGTTACCACAAAGTATATACTATGTGTAACCATTCTGAGTGAATAGAACATACAAGTATTGTGGCAGTGTAGTTCTTGGATTCAGAAAGTGTACACAAAGTGTATAAATTGTGTATATTTTGTGGCAACCTTTATGCTAACAGACTTAATATTTCCTTTTCAATAGTGCCAGTCTTGTGGTTGTGTGGGTTTCCTCCGGGTGCTCTGGTTTCCTCCCACATCCCAAAGACATGCTGTAGGTGGATTGGACACTATAAGTTGGCCCTAGGTGTGAGTGCGTGTGTGTATGTGCCTTCTGTGGAAGGTTGGGCGCCAGGCTGGCAACTTGACACTGTAAAACTCCACTGCCAATCATGAGCAGACAGGTGATCCACTGTGGCGACCCCTAACCGGGAAAAGCCGAAAGAAGAAGAGACAGTCTTTATAAAATAAAGGCATGATGGTATAATGATATAAGAAAGCCTGCCTTCCTACAAAGTAATGACTAATTGAAGAGAGCAGCAATTTCAGTAAATGTCATTTTCTCTAACAGTTAAGACTGTAGTAAAGAATTAGATTTTTACAATTTATTTAAGGAAGTCACTTCAGAGGAAGTTTAACCATAAAATATAGAACAGTAAAAAATAAGTGATGTGAACAAAAAAATAACTTTTTTTGTGAAACGTGCATAGGAATACAAATTTTAAAACACAGAAATCAGGCTGTTGAGACAAAAGGAAATGTTTACATAACAGTGCTTAGTCTAGTTTGCTCTTATTATAATTTACATTTACTGGTTGCAAAATGAGAGCACTTTTATAGCATGCAGTATTTTGTGCTTCATTTTACTGATCATACACCACCACCTATTACCTTCAGCATGGAGTAGCAGCTGTAATAAAATGTGTAGCACCTCCTAACAACACCACTGTAGTGGCTGACATATGCATGTAATAACAACAGTCCTTGCATGATAATGTATTTTGGCAGTAGTGTTCTAACAGTAGTTAAATGAACGTAGAGAAACGAAAGCAGTAAAACCTTGATAAAGGTGTGCAGTTGTGATGAATGCGTTTGAAGTACTGAATAAGACGAAGAAATGATTTTAATAGTAAGAGATAAATATAGTTAAGAAGAGAAGAGCAGGATAGCATGACTGAATCATTGGAAAGTAACTAAGAAAACAGAAAGAGGCAGGACATGGAGAGGTTCCCAAAAAAAGAGCACAGGAGAATAGGATTTTAGAACTTGAATACTCTACAATGAAAAGTGTCAGCACATTAACATATCACAGCAAAAACAGATTGTACAAGTTTGTAAGTAAGTATACCAGCTCAGTGCCTAAAAGGCCTTCATGCAACCAGCTACGTGCAAAGCCTTATTCAGTTTCTTACTACACATGTAATCTTCTAAATTTGTTTTGAATAGTATCAGCATAGTACAACATATCATAACTAGGGGTAAAGAATTCTACAGATTTTGATAATCAGATTATGAAAAAGTACATTCTGCGTGCAGTTTTCTTATTTACTTTAGTAACCAGGTAGGTGGACTGGTACAGTGACCATTTTCAGCTATGAACTGGGCCACAGGGCAGTAACAACTCTGCTGAAACTCTGGACATGTATGTCTGGTAAATGTATATAATAATTTTATACACTGCATTGGAAGAAATTTGTGAAACAACACTTTGAAACAGAGCATTGTAGTAATATTCAACAATACTCTAGGAAGGGCAGAAATATCAGCTACTATTCTAAACTTAGTGAAGGACTGAGATGAACCACACATGTGAGCCATAATTCCAAAGTTGTGTGGGACAACATGAACTTAATATTTTAAGTTAAATTTCTAACCATCTTGAAGTAACAGCATTTATAGACCTTTGTAAGGTAATCGGTCAGATTCTGACTGTGACAAATCCTAGTTTTCTGATATTTTGGTGTAAGGGAATTCCAAGCTGCTAGTAGAAGCTTTAATACTTGGGAAGGACTGACTTATCTTTGTGGGATCATATGATCATAGGAAGTTAATAGGCTAATGGCCCTAGGGCCCTTACAAGCCTAGCCAAGTTCTACACCTATTTCCATGATCAGCACCTATTGTCCTTGTCCAAGAGGGACACAGGTGGAACCCCAGTGGATAATTTACGGTTACCCATCCAATTGTCCAGATTATGTTTGAAAAGGGCCAATGAGGTACTCTGTTTAACATGAAGTGGGAGTCTGTCCCAAAGGTGTGGTAACCTCTGAGAGACAAATCTGTCCCTCCAGCAGGTTCTATTCATGTCACATACCAGGCTAAGGTCTTTAGAGCGAGTAAACCATCTACCATTAAACTTGCGGATATGCAGCATTTCCAGTAAAGCAGGATCAGAGCTTGCCTTATATGCAAGGCAGTGATCACCTCTGAGTAGTCTGTATGCAACAGAATAAAGTGACAGTGATTTCAGATGATCTACATAGGACAGGTGCTGAAGACCTTGAATTTTCCTTGTGAGGAATCTGTGTGTTCTCTGCAGTTGCTGCAGGTGCCTGGAAAGGTACATACCAAAAGGGATGTTGCACTCAATTATTGGCCTGATGAGGGAAGAAGAGTACAGAGAGCTTATAACTTCTTTTTGTCTGGAGGCAATGCTCTTACTTATGAAATTAATAATATAGAATGCCCTTTTTACCACTGTGGAGACATGGTGATCAAAGGTAAGGTTGCTGTCAACCTGTGTGCCCAGGTCTCACCACTGATGTGTACTTAAGGTGTTGCTATTGATGTGGTAGCTAACAGGAACATTGCTCTTAAAGAAAAGGGATGACAATACATTTTTTTAATTGAGCTTAAGTCCATGACTTTGGCACCAGTCATTTGTTTGTGTAAGACCGTGTTGTAGGATGTTGACATCATTTGGAGATTCTATGACCGCTCCCAATTTGCAGTTATCAACAAACTTTGTCAGCCACAGACCATTAGTTTTTGCTTTTACTTCAGAAAAATAGATTCCAAACAGTAGAGGTCCCAGGACTGATTCCTGTGGAACACCACTGGTTTCAAGTCTACTGTTGGAGGTGGATTCCACTATTTTGACTATATGTGTTCTATCAGTGAGCCAGTTAGCAACCCATCTAATGATGTAAGGGTTGATACCTAGCTGAGTAAGTTTGCCAGTGATGCCTGAGGTGGGGGATAATATTAAAAGCCTTGGCTAAGTCTAGGTAGGCTGTATGCACAGATTTCCCCTCGTTCAGGGCCTTGATGTCTGTCTTAAAGAAGTCAACCAGGTTTAACAGGCATGATCTGCCTTTGACAAATACAAATTGAGTAGGGTCAAGTGTTTGGGGATTACCTATATCTTTGTTGATAAGGTCCATGATGATTCACTCCATGGCTTTGCAGATAAGGCTAGTCAGGCTAATAGGTCTGTAGTTCCCAGGGTTAGTGGAAGCACCACCTTTGTGCAAGGGAATAATAGTGGCTATTTTTAATTCTGCTGGGATGAAGCCGGTGCTTAGACTATGACTGAAAGGAGCACCCAATGGTGTTGCTAATTCTTGTTCGAGCCCATGTAGGACACAGCGTGCAATGTTATCAGGTCCCATAGATGTTGTGTTTTTGGCCTCAGATATGGCATTTATGACCTAGTCTTTAGAGATACAAGGTGAGGAGCAGGTGGTATGGATGTCTTGGGGTACATGTGGTGGGGACACGGGAGTGAAGTTTTCACAGAACCTGTCAGCCAATAGGTTAGTTATATCCACAGGCTCAGTATATGTGGTGTCATTAACTACCAGTTTGGCACAAATCTGGGCCTTTCCTTTTAGGTTACGGATGTAACTACTGGATGTCTTACTGTTGTCCTTAGTTGAGGAAGCTAATTTGTATTCATAGTTTTCTTTGGAGGATTTCACAAGAAGTTTTATTTGCTTGTTTAAGCTGAGGAGGGAGTGTTTCCAGTTTAGGGCTCACTCCCTCTTACTGTTCGAAAGCAATTTCTTCCTCTTATTGTAAAGCCTGTTAGTGGCAGTTGTTCACCAAGCAGGTTTGCTCTTTCTTGAGGAGCTTGTTTTGGTTGTATCAGGTACGGCCGAGTCAATGCAGTTATACAGGTTTTTGTATAAAGCATTGGTGTAGAACTTGGCATAGTTGCCAGTTCCATCTGGGGGAGGGGCAGTGAAGCTATTTATACCATCCTGTAAGAGGTTATAATCTGCTTTGGAGAAGTTTTTTAGTTTAGCTGATGTTGGGGACGGGGTCAGATGTGATAGTTACTTTGAATGAGACTGATTTGTGGTCAGATCTCACCAAGGAAGACCTCACGGTGGGGGTCCTACAGTGGCCCCCCTATATTGGTAAGCACTAAATCTAGGATGTTGGCACCCCTTGTGGGGGTGTCAAACAGCTGGTCAAGGGCATCGGCATTAACAAAGTCGAGGAACCTTTGGGCAAGTGAGTTTGAGAATGTGTAATTTTTCCAGTCAATGGATGGGTAAAGTCACCCAAAACCATGGTGTTTGGTGGTATCTCGATAGACTCAAGTAGATCCAAATAGGCAAAGTGGGTGTCCTGATTCATGGAGGGGGTCTTGTAGCTGGCAGTGACTTGAATAGTATCCTACCAACAATTAATTGCACCTGAAGTATCTTCAGGGAATCATACTGTTTAACCAATCTGGAGGTTTATTTATCTTTAATAAATATTGATGTACTGCCTCCTTTAATTTTCATGCCTTCAGTTTGTGTCTGAACGTGTGGAAGGAGGTGTAACCCATTATGGCTTTGGTGCTCTCCATAGTGTTGAAGTAGGTTTCAGTGACTGCACAAATGTCTGCATCTTCCAAGGTGAGTGAGTGCAGTTTCAGTTAAGACACGTAGTGTTTAGCAACATAACCTTGTGGTTGTTTTTAGATGGAGTTTTTATGTCAGGAATTTTGTCCTTGAGACAATGCCTAAAAAAGGCACTATGAAGGTGGCAAGAGCCTTAACCAGTAGCCAAAATCACATGGGTGACAGATGAAGATCATCTCTGGAAAAGCACTGAGGTCTGTCAATCATGTCATCCTAGGCTGATATATACTGGATCCCCTTAGAATGACAGCAGAAACTAAGCCAATTATTGAAGTCAATCATTTTCTGTTTGTACTGAGGCATCATCCTAGGTGAAGGTAAAATGTTGCTTAAGGCTAGGGACATGCCTGCCTGAGACACATAGTCTGAGAGCTCAGTCATGTCTCTCTTCATATAGTCCAGAGAGGTATGTCTCAAGTCTTTCACACCAACATGGACTATGATGGGGTCATAACAGTACCTGTTGTTGAGAGACCTGAGTGCATGTGTGATATGGTGGATCATGGGACCTGACAGACAGCTGACCTTGACCTTTTCCTTATACAACCTGGTGAGAAGGACATCTGTATGTCTCATGATCGAATCACATATGACTAATATATTTGGTTTTGTGTTTTTCCTTAAGGTCTTGACAGGTGAGACATTGGTGCATGAGCTATTATGAGTATCATGTTCTGCAGAGGAAGTATTATGTGTAGCATGCTTGTGTTTGTGTTTAGGAGGTCTCTGATTTTTAGGCATGTTTCTGGTGAGGACCTCCGCATATGTAGGTATGTGTGATGTGGGTTTGGGTGGAGTAGGAGGTGAGGTGTGCATGCTGACAACCAGCTCATTGTCATATGTACTGACTTGTGTGTGAGAGAGCATGGATTCAAGGTTCTTAATTTAGTTGCATATCTCACATGTTGAGTTTGTGTAGACTAGGAGTATAGGGCTGTCGGTGAACATGAGCAGTTGCTACACTACCTCAGGGTGCCTATGTCGACCAAGCTGGCTGGGGAAACTGTGGGGAATTGTCCATCCATAATGTTAGGTAAATTCATATGGTCAGGAAAAGAGGTCACACTTAGGAATGGCTAGTGGGTGAGAGGTGCGTTGGTCCCTTGGAGGCTAGGCTTAGTGTTCCACCTGGCACTAGAGCAGGGCTGTGAAAAACCTCTGGAGGACCACAAGCAAAGTACTAAGAGAAAATTTAACAAGCAAAATGTTTGCATACATAACCACTAATGGTAACCACCACTATGTAATAGTGCATGACGGTGCACTATATGCAAACAAGAAATAACCCTTTTAACTCAAACTAGCCAATAAGGGTGCTGTCCATTAGCTGTGGTCCAAACACCCTCAATTAGATGGAACCCAGACAGCACTCTCCTCCCACAAAAGTGCAGAAAGGCATTCACCAACAAAGGTGGCTTGAATTTGATGCTCAGAAGTTACAAAACATACAAAAAAACAACAAATCTGGAACTGGACTATGCTACAGCTGAACTAGTACAGTATACAGTAAAATGTGACAAAAAAACAGTTCCAACAATTCAGACAGTATTATACAAATACAAATTAAAATTGCAATATAAGAGCAAAAACAGGCACTTATAGTTAGTTGGAAGCAACGGATACCTCAGATCTTTCAGCATCTCAGTGAAAAGATGGCTTTAGTGCCCAAGTGATACCAGACAGCCTAGATTCAGCAAGTCTGAATGTGGCCAATGCTATAAAATGCAGAAGAACTAGAAATTCAAAGTGCATAAAATCACAGTCACAACAGCAGAAAAATAAAAAGTTAAAAATGATGCAGCAATTCACAAGCAATTTCCAGCTTAGAAGGATGTAGGCCACACACTCCTACCCCAAGAGTCTAGACCACAAACCATCCTAATGTAAAACAACTGGTTCTGAAGCCCAAGTGCTTAAATCAGAACTAAGACATTTCAGAATAACGGATACAAAAGGCCTTCAACCAGCAATTTCCAGCTTAGAAGGGTATAGGCTATCGACTCCTGCCACAACAGCCTAGACTGCAAATCTTCCTAATGTAAAATAACTGCTTTGGAACACTAGTGTTTAAACTGGAACAAAGACATTTAGAACAACAGGCACAATAAGCCTTCACCCAGCAATTTTCAGCTCAGAAGGGCAGAGGTTACCCTCTCCTCCCACAAGAGTATAGACCACAAACCTTCTTAATGTAAAATAACTGGCATGAACCCAAGTCCTTAAACCAAAATTAAGAGGCTTAGAATAATAATTACAATTTAAGCAGGCTACTAAGAAGCAATAATAAATGCAGCAGAATAAATGCAACTGAACACTTTTAAGAACAAGCAGCAAAAGCAAAATAATGTAATAAAGTAGGAAGAGACACAAATACAGCAAAAACAGCTGAATAAAGTGCAATTTATTTTTGTTACTTAGTAAGGGAGGAAAGAGAAGATAATTCAAAGTTAAGAAACTAAGGGGGTGGGCCTTCCCAAGTGATCTTACTGTACTCAGTCAAATGCGTTAATACGATAGCACTAGGAGGAATGTCCAATATCAAATTTATAGTAGATTCTGGCAACTCAAAAGCCACCAAGTTTTAAGAATGCAACAACAGTTGGCAGAAATAAGGATTCCTGCAATATCAAAAATCCTTGGAAATAAGTTCTTTCCTTGTCTCTCAAAGACTCAGGTTGTACAGTCTAGTAGATGAAGTCTTGTAACATTCAGAAGTGCCTGAAGAATTTTACAATGTAATCCTCTGTAGTATTTGCATAAATATGTGAATGTTATATGGATCTTTAATAAAACTGAGTATACAAAAGCGTCATCATCTAGCATCTGAAATTACCTTTGTAATATACTTCTATACTCTTTCCAACTGTCCTAAGTGGATATTAGTAGAAAATATAGCATCACTCCAAGAGAGGGTACATAAAATTAGGATAAAGAGGGCTCAAAATCTACTCCTGATATGCAAAGTAAAGGTTTTCAAGATAATATCTGAAAAAAAATTCTAGTTATACTATTACTTTAGTTTACTGAAAAGTCTAGGACTTTACACATGATGACCTCTGCATCTTTAAAATGATGAACTCATGCAAACATCTCACCCCCTGACTGACATAGATAATGAAAAGTTATCAGAAGACATGGTGGCAGACTTCTGCTTATATATAAGCACAGAGTATTACTGGAGTTGAAAAGGGATTAAGGTAACCTGTAGTATCTACTGTTTCCTTCGAAGAGTAAAAATATTGCATAACTTACTGTTGTCAGTATATTTCTATGTCTAGTATGCAGTCAGTAGCACAAAAATCACAAATAACAGTGCACAGTGAATGAGATAGGGTCCAAATAACCCCCGAGGGACTTTCACTATCCCCAGAATGAAGCTCTGAAACAGCTCACTGAGTGGTTGCATACTGTTGTTCAGAGTTTGGCCATTCTATAATCTGTTTAGTTAAATAACTATTAACTTTCTATATATTTAATGATTTTGGCCATTCTGTAATTTGTTTAGTTAAATAACTATTAACTTTCCATATAGAATGATTTTTTAGTAATTTATGAATTTAGAATGCTATCAAAAGCTTTGTCAGGGTCAATAAATACAGCGACAAGAATGAGCCCTTGATTGAAAGCATTCCTAATGATTGCATAAAAGATTATCATCTTAGGAAAAACATATCTGGTCTGAAGAAAGCCATGACACAAACAGAAAGAATGCAAACCATATAGAGCATTTTATAGTGCTTTCAAGATAGGCTTCTCAAAAACCTTGAAAAACATGGTAGTCAGACTTATCAGTCTATATTCCTTGGTCACTAAAAAGAATTCCTTCAGTCATCTCTAGATCCATGAAATATATCTATCCTGAATAGAAAGCTGAAATAAAATGATAGGAGCAACACTGAATCAGCTTGCAGTTTCACTTGAATACCCTTGAAATTATTTTTGTTGTCATCAAGTAGGCACCCTTGACTTTACACAATGAGATGTATAATCACTGACTTCTCAAACTGGAGAGCCCTTGTACCTTCTCAACTTTTGCAAAACAGTCAAGATAAAATATATTATTACTAAATGTTTAGCAAGTACAGTGGAAAAATATTAATATTATTCCATCAGAATATGCTCTTGCCCCATCATAGTGTTGAAGCTTAGACACAGAAGGACTGTTACAGTTCCTGCAGCTATATTATCTTGTTTGATGGATCACTGGCTGATCTACTAACACCAGCCAGGCTTCTTTTCTATATATTGAGCATTTCAGTTTATTAAAGCTTTCTTCATTTTGAAATTAAAAAAAAAAAGAAATTCCAACAACCAAGGTGGTCTGAATAAAAACAGTTTTAATCCACACAGTAAGCGCTTTCACACACAAGGTTCTTTGTCAGACTGAATAAAAAACATCATACAATTCAAATTAATATATTACTACACAGCCAATAGAGACAATTAAGTAATCATCTAAATAAATCTCTGGATTTCAAGACCGGCCTTAAAGAGACCCTGTCATTTAACCCTGGCTTCCTATCTACACAAAACTTACAAATCCAGTATAGTTCCCTTTCTTCAGTAAAAGTAACAGAATCACCACCTCTTAGTCCTTTATACACAATTTCTACCACCATAAACTTAAAGTAGTGTGAAGAGCCTGATTCAAAATATGCTTAGCTAGAGCATTTGTTAAATCTGCCCTTTTAATAACATATTTGTGCTCACAAATACGTTCATAGAGTATTCTATTTGATTTTCCTAAGTAGAAACTTTCACATACAGTGCATGTAGCTAAATAAATAATATTTCTAGTTCTACAGTGTGCCTACAGATTAAACATAAACTTCTGTCTAGATAGAGGATGTATAAAAACATTGGCTGTATCAACAGAGGAACAGTGTCTACAGTTCCCACAGGGTAGAGTACCAACAATCTGATCTTTAACGGGTAAATCTGTATGCATCAACTTAGAATCCCTATAACACAGCCGACGTTTAAGAGAGTCCAAGCAGAGGGAGAAAAAGAGGCCGGCAGCACTTCGAAGAGAATCCAGGTTGGAATTTGAAATGGGTGTGGAACATGGCGGAGGGTCCCTGATTATCAACTCGTCTAATAAGGTACTGTCTCTACCTGACATTTTGCTACTTGAAAGAGGACTAACTTTTGTACCAGCCGAGAAGTTTGACTTTTCAGAAGTTGTTATTAATTTGAAAATGTTTATTAAGAATGTTTCTCTAAAAATTTATTTTAATGACAGAGAAGCTGTGGGCAGTGCTTCGCTTTTTAAAAAGCCTAGTGTGTTTCAACCGCCTTTTGACCCAGTTCTAGAAGTATTTGGTAAAAAATGTGAAAGTGAATTATTCACTTTACTATCTGGTTCATCCTCTGGCTCTGCTAATGTAGCAGGGGGTGACTTCTACAATTTAACTAGGGAAGAAAAGGCTGCTCTACGAACTTTACAAAATGATGATACAATTATCATTAAGAAAGCAGATACTGTAATACTGGATCGTGATTTTTATGTTAATTCTATTTTTTCTATGCTTAATGATTCTAATGTATATGACAAAGTTGACCATGACTATATATGGGATATACAATGTTCAGTTTTCTTTACAGTTCGTGATTGTCTTAATAACTTTCTTATTACTGATCAATTAGCACAGTATTTAAATGTTGAACACCCTGTAATACCTGTTTTTCATGGCCTTCCTAAGGTGCACAAAAACCCTGTTTCACCACCTCTTAGGCCTAATGTTTCATGTAGGAAATGGCTAACTGAGACTTTTTCAATTTATATTGACAAGCAGCTGCGCCCAATTCTTAATAAAGCTACAACAGTGCTCAATGATACTAAACATTTTTTTAGGGATTTACATCGATTTACACAGGACTATGCCTCTGATTTGAATAATTGCATCTTAGTAACATTGGGATGTTGAATCCTTGTTCACTTGTATTCCTAATTTGGATGGCGTCAACATAATAAAGTCATTCTTAACTAAATATAGTGACTATAGTGTTAAGCAAATTGATCTTATATGCCTTTTTCTTGAGGTTGCCCTCGAGAATAACATCCTTATGTTTCAGGATGGCATACCTCTCAACTTGGAAACATAAAAAATCTGGACATGGCCCATGAAAAATAGGTACAAATCTGTACGCTGATTAACATAAAATTTGCATACATGATTATGTAATCCCACCCACTCCAAGGAAATTGTGGGATACCAACTTTCAAATGCAAACTGAAGAACAGGCAACCAAAATATGTCACCAGAGTCCCCCTGCAGCCATCTACCATATTATTCATATTATCAGTCCCAACATCTTTAACAAATGTGTGTGTGTGTGTGTGTGTGTGTGTGTGTGTGTGTGTGTGTGTGTGTGTGTGTGTGTGTGTATGTGAGAGACTAACAGGTGGTATAACATACTGAGTTAGAGAAGGAATTGCTGAATTATTTTAAGACCTAAGGGCCTTCAGAAAGAAAACAAAGCATCAAGCAAAACAAAAATAAGTAAACAGAATTAAAAAAGACGTATCCCTTTCTTCCAGCCTGCCCTGCTCATATATATGAAAAAAAAAATACATGCAATCCAATATTGAGATTTAAGACAACACAGAAGTTGTGATTTCTTGGGTGCATGGAAATATTTGTGAACGAGATCCAAAGGTTTTCAGCACCAGTCTAAACCTGAAAATTATAGATGGGAATGATATTTGGCAAGACCGGTTGTTCATAAAAAGATGCAAAATAATTAATTTTAATAAGTCTTCAACCCAATATTAGTGTTGAAGAAGGCATATATTTTATCTTTCAAATATTGAGAAGAGTAAAAAAGAAACAATGGAGTCAGCTGCTTCACTTCACACACCAGATGAGAATTATATCTGTATTCACTACCTATGATTTCCCAAGACACCATTCTCGTTTTTCAGTTAGGAAATTCAATTGAAAATTGCAGCACATCCTTTGGAGAACTTCAGCAAACATTCAGAGCAGAGGTAATAGATGTGAATATTTTAACCATCAAGCTGAGCAAACATTGTCTTGATGCAGCTCGAAGGTAAATCCTTTATATGGCACATTGAATCTTGCCACTCCAATTCCCTACAGCATGAAGGTATAAAAGGCAAATGCACTCTCTAAGCCAATCAGATAGCTCATACATTGTCACAGTAACAGGGAGTACATATTCCACATTTTCTCAATCTGTTTTGCCACACAAGAACACTAGTGCAAACCTGGTATGAAACAAAAGCTATCTGCCTAGCCTTCTGAAATAAACCATACATTGACAGCTCTGAACTTCATAAATTATTTTGTATTACACACACTGTAACTCATCAGTTTGATATGTTTTAAGTTATGTAGCATGAACACACTAGTAATTTCACTAAATTGCTACTTCTATTCTGCTTCAGCTTTTTAATTGAGTTAAAATGTAGGCGTCAAACAGTTTGTATCATTACGCCAGTATCTCCTAAAAGTCAAATGTTAAAAACCTGTACAGAAGCAGCAGCACCACACACACACACCGTTTCAGCTTACTTGATGATAAATAAATGCTTTGAGCCATCTATTCCCAATCCAATGGTGAGCAGCAAGCCCGAGCCATCTGTTCCCAGCCTTTTAAATAAATCCTAAATAGCGAGCAGCAAAACATCCGTGCGAGCCATTCCTAGCCTTCTAAATATATCCTTGCCATAAATAGCGAGCAGCAAAAGATCTGTTCGAGCCTTCTAAATAAATAATTTCTGGCTGGTTCATTCCCGCTCGCAAAGCATTTGAACTAGCTGGAAATCCGGAAATACATGCTCTGTGAGCTGAATTTGGACAAGCTGGTAGCCCTGGCAAGCTGACATCATCGTACATGAGATGACATCAGCTAAAGCACAAAAAAACAAAAAGAAAAACGCGCAAAAAATAAAAAATATCAAGAAAAAATCAGAAATGAAGGGGTGCCAATTGGGAATCGTGGCGGCACCCCTTTATTTGGACCCCAAAACTCGGTAAAAACAGTAATTCAGGACAGTTGGGAGGTATGCAGGATGGATATTATTTACAGAAAGTTGGCGTAGCTATGGGCACTTCTTGTGCCAATAGCTACGCCAACATGGTATTAGCTCAGTGGGAAGAACAATTTGTTCTTAATAGTGTATACAAGGCTTCACTGTTGTTTTACAGGAGGTTTGTAGATGATGTGGTCATGCTTTGGGGAGGGACTGAGATGCAGTTCCTAGCATTTGTTGAATATCTGCATACTACCACTTCATTCCTGAAGTTCACCTGTCATGTTTCATCTACAGAAATTATTTTTCTTGATGTGCAAGTGACTAAAAATATGGAGGGCGACCTTGTAACTAGATTGTACAGAAAGCCTTGTAGAAGAAACAATATTCTGAAGTGTGATAGTATGCATCCATCTCATGTATATTGGAATATTATGGAAACTCAAGGGATGA
Source organism: Protopterus annectens (assembly GCF_019279795.1). Lineage (NCBI taxonomy): Eukaryota > Metazoa > Chordata > Ceratodontiformes > Protopteridae > Protopterus > Protopterus annectens. The sequence goes on from NC_056741.1 coordinate 519,601,938, forward strand.
GGATTTTTCATTTAAATAACACAGAAGATGGCTTTAGTAATGATTTAGATAAATTATCTACTGACTTTGCCTCTAGGGGCTATAGTACAAGTGAGATCAGTACCATGAGGGATGATATAAAAGTTTTGAGGTCGACCTCGTCCCTTCCCTATTTTTCAGATGGGATAGTAGATGATCGCAATTCTGTTACCAGGAAACCTGACACTATGCCATTGGTTCTAACCTATGCTAGTGATTTTAGGAGGCTTAGACATGTAGTGGATGCTAATTGGGGCATTTTAACTACAGATGATAGGATTAGAGACATAGTGGATGTTAAACCCAATTTTACTTATAAAACAAGAATTCTCTTAAACGTCGGCTATGCTATAGGGATTCTAAGTTGATGCATACAGATTTGCCTGTTAAAGATCAGATTGTTGGTACTTTACCCTATGGTAGCTGTAGACATTGTTCCTCTATTGATACAGCCAATGTTTTTATACATCCTCTATCTAGACAGAAGTTTATGTTTAATCTGTATGCACACTGCAGAACTAGAAAACAAGATGAACACATTGTCTAGGTACCTTGTGTAAAATATAATTTTACCCATTAAGTTGGTGTCAGAAAATATGTACGTCTTCTCCCAATATGCCATAAACAAATTAGCGACGCTTGCACCGCAGGGTGACCCCATCGCTATACCTTGTTTCTGTAAATAGATGTTACTGTTCAAGGGGAATGGTGAAGAAGCTTCAACATTGATTAACAACTTTAATGAGACTACATCTTTTTTGAAGTTCACATTCAATTTTTCGACTGCTGAAATTGACTATTTGGATGTGAAATTATGTAAGGATGCAACTAATTTAGAATACTTTTCTACTATTTATAGGAAACCAACATACTGCAATTCCTTTTTACATTTTAAAAGCTCACACCCACTAAAGCAAAAAAGAGCCATCATAAAGGGCCAATTGATAAGAGCTGCTAGAATGTGTAGTAGAGAAACTGCATTTGTTTGTGAATGCAGCAATTTAAGGGAAATGTTTATGAGTAGGGATTATCCCATGGTTATGTTTTCTGAATTAATGGAGGAAGTTAACATCAAACGTTCAAGAGGTACTTACCCTCCATTACTTAAAAACAAAATAGTAAAAGTTGAAACAACAAGTCCTAGCTTAGATGTAAGAGTATTTAATATTGAAGTAAGGGAAAATGATACAATGTTCAATACGACTACAAAATCCTTTAACACTAGTTTTATTTCCACTTTTAGCACTAATTCTTGGGAGATACAACATATTCTTACTAAAAATTGGTATTTCATTTTGAACAATGAGGAGCTTTTTGAAAAATTAGGTGACAGACCAAGATTTGTATACAAACAAGGAAGTAATCTCAAAGTAATTCTTGAGAGGAATAATAGACTAAATAACAGTACAAGGGCCAAAGGATGTTTTCAATGTGTTTTTTGTAAGTACTGTAAAGTTATTAAAGCCTGTAGCTTTTTTAAGATTGCAGGTAGGAAATACTATATTCATCACAGGCTTAACTGTGAATCTAAATCTATAGTTTACTTAGCTCAATGTAATTGCTGTGAAGCATTCTACATTGGAAAAACTGATAGGAGATTACGAGACAGGATCTATGAACATACATATGCGATAAAAACTAAAAAATAGAGAATGCCCTAGCTAAACATTCTATGAAACATCAAGGGCATAGTTTTCACTTCTTGGCCATTGATGACGTTCCTCACTCTATAAGGGGAGGACCAGTGAACTTGTTGCTTGAAACTCGTGAATTAGAATGGCAATTGTTGTTAAATTAATTTAGTGTTCCAGGGTTAAACGAGCATTGTAACATTTCCTGCATATTAAAGATGAGGAATTACAGGAGATGATACTAGTTTTTAGTAATTTTTTAAAATTTTAAAAAATTTTTAATAATGTAGTTGATTTTGATTATAGTCCGTTATAATACTAGTAATGGGATAGATTATTTAAGTGAGGTTTTTAATATCAATTCTCTTTTATTATTATACGTGGACTTGTGCTCTTAAGTTAAGAAGTCTGCAAAACAAGTGAAAAATTGATACATGCATCTATATTTACATTTGATCTCCCTCTGAGACAGCTTGAAGTGGTTTTGACAATGTGTTGTTGGTCACAGAGTGGTTTAACCATAGATGCTTGCAAATTAAACAATGTGTTAGGAATGTAAGGGGGGTGTAGATTATTAACGAATTAGGTTAGTTGATATTAGAATTGTTTAGATTATTGCAACTTGTAATAGTTACTTTTTGATATTTATTACAGTGCTATTTGATAGCTGTGTACTTGTGGCTTTAAGCATTTACAATCAGTGAGCTTACGCTGTACGTAACACGTAACATATATATTGAATTTGGCGGTATTTTCAAATGTTTTGTATTGTTCTGAAGAAGCTTTGGCTTTTGCCTATAGCAAAAACGCTTTTTCTTTTCATTAAAAACTGCGTTAAATATTTTACGTGAAGTGATGTTTTCTGGATTCACATCTGACTTGATACAATTTTGCTGGGAGATTTTACAGTGGATGGAAACCCTACATACCTTGAGAGAGCATTTCCATTGGGAATGCCAGGATTATCCGCAGTCCAAAAAGAGACTCCAGGAATTTTTAGATTTTACCACAGCTCAGACCCTTAGCTATTCCTCCTGTTCTGGATGTTGTGGATGATGTTTTTATGGAATCCAGTCTAACTCCCGATACTTTACCTCCTGCTCCCAGGAAACCTGAACAGGTACTACAGATTCCCTGACTCACACAAATTTATTTTCAAAAATCCTACTGCTGACCCAGAGGTCATCTCCCAAGGACCTAAAGGAATAAAAGCAACCACAGCTAAGAATCTCACCCCTTTAGAAAGGGATTCCCAAGCTTTAGACAGATGGGGTAAAAAAGTATACACCTCTGCAACTCTTGCCTTTAGACCATTAAATTGTCAGTTACACATGCTGAAATACCAGCAACTACTATGGAACTTATTAAACAAAAATTATCTACCTTCCTTGACTGTGCAGAAAATAAAGAATTACAGAAGCTTATGCATTCTGCAAGCCAAGTTAGTAAGCATACCCTGCAATGTGGGTTTGACGCCCTAGAAGCATCCTGCAGGGCAGCAGTCACAGGTTCTGTACTTAGAAGACATGCTTGGCTTAAGGAACAGACCTTGCCAGACCATGTCAAATCAAAATTATTGGACGCACCACTGAATAAAGACAATCTGTTTGGCACCAAAGCAGAAGAGGTTTTAAAAAAGATGGAAGAAAAAGGTAAGTCTATGCAGACAGTTAAAGACTTTTTGCAAGTCCAGCCTCCAAGATTCGGTAGGCATTGCCCCTCAAAACATTGGTTCTTTTCAGCCACCTCAAGGCCACCTCAGACTAGACCTAGGGGAAGCAGACCCCCCCCCCCAAACAACAGTCTCAGGGTATGCAGAGTTCTAAGCAATGGAGTACCTCCACTTCTAAAACAGGGAGTGCTAATCCACCCCCTTATGGAAATAATTCACAATGACTTCTCAACTCCACCTCTCACCTCTGCCCATCTGCTCATACCTCTAGGAGGAAAACTTGCCTCCCATGCAAAAAACTGGGCCTCCATCACCAACAATCGATGGGTCCTCAACATAGTGTCCCAGGGGTACAAATTTTATTTCCACACTCTGCCAACACCAAAAGGGTTCCCAGATCTTCCTCCAAACCAGTGGATAGAGGCACAAAACCAAGTTCATTCTCTGCTCTCCATGAGGGCAATTCAGCCTGTTCCTGCAGAACAGATAGGCCAAGGTTTCAATTCCAAACCTTTCCTGGTACCCAGAAAAGAGGGCACCTGGCCCCCAATCTTAGATCTATCCATTTTAAACACCTTCCTGGTGGTACCAAAATTCAAAATATTCACCCTACAGCAGTCTAAAGATGCCTGGTTAGCCACCCTAGACCTAAAATAGGCCTATCTGCATATCCCACTCAGAGACTCTTGCAGGAAATATCTACATTTCAGGGCAGGATCTATGCATTATCAGTTCTCTGCACTTCCCTTTGGCTTATCCACTGCTCCAGGAGTTTTCACAAAATGCCTGGCTCCAGCCATTACTTACTGCAGACAAAGAAATATTCAAATTTACCCCTACTTGGATGGCTACCTGATTTAGGCAGACAGTCAGGAAACGCTGTTGCAACACCTGACATTTGTAAAGGACCTATTAACCTCACTGGGGTACAATATCAATGAAAATAAATCCAAACTAGTTACCAGTCAAAAAATTGTATTCCTGGGAGCAAGCCTGGACACAGCATCCTAGATGGCATTCCTTACTCCAGAAAAACAAACCTATCTGATAGGCTACTTCTCTTATCTAGCCACCAGAACCCAGTTATCCACAAGGGAAATCCTGCAGGCTCTAGGGTTCATGGCCTCCTGCATTCTACTAATTCCATATGCCAGACTGCATATGAGGAAAGTTCAGTCGTACTTAAAAAGCCTTTGGTGTCAACATTCTCAGGACCTAGAAACTATTATACCTATGATACCTTGTCTAAGGAAAGATTTTCTTTGGTGGGCAGTAGCATGCAACCACAACAAGGGACTTCCCTTTTCACAACCCCACGCCACCCAGACCCCAAACCACAGATGCATCAGACTATGCCTGGAGTGCACACCTGGACGGCAGGTGCATTCAGGGCCACTGGAGCCCAAATCAAATTCATCTGCACATGAACCAAAAAGAGATGCTAGCTGATCAGCATGCTCTGACAGCTTTCAGATCTCTACTCTCTCTTGGGCCCCTACCAATCAAAACCGGCAACACCACAGTGATGTGGTACATCAACAAGCAGGGGGGAACTCACTCTTACCCACTCTGCAGGCTAGCCATGACCCTTTGGAACATGACCTCAGCCATGAATATTCACCTGCTAGCTCAATTCCAGCCAGGCAACCAAAACTCTCCGGCAGACAACTTAAGCAGAAATCTCCTAGACCCACACAAGTGGCAATTAAACCACAACACCTTCAGCCTTGTGACCCAACAATGGAGTACCCCAAAGGTGGACCTATTTGCCTCCCCTCACAACCACCAGCTCAGCCAATTCTGCACCAGGGAACCTCACAGCAAGGCCTGGAAAGTGGATGCCCTATCCTTCCAATGGATAAACCTCTCAATCTATGCATTTCCCCCTCTACCTCTTCTTACAAGAGTATTACTCAAAATAAGGGAGGAAAGACCAAGGGCAATCCTGATTGCCCCAGACTGGCTATGCCAACACTGGTACCCATTACTGCACAGTCTGTCACCGTTGCCTCCATGGCACGTCCCTCAAATTCCAACTCTCCTGACTCAGCAGGAGGGAGAGTTCTTGCATCCACAATTGCAGACCCTGAACCTGGCAGCCTGGCTTATTCCTTGACTTCTCCTCTAGTGGCCAGCCTAAGCAAGCAGGTCCTGGATGTTATACGTGAAGCCAGATGATCTAGCACTACAAAATCCTATACTGCCAAGTGGAAAAGGTATTGTTCCTGGATCTAGACTAAAGGAGCTGACCCAGCACAGCCCTCCTTACCTCTCATCTTGGATTACCTAGCAGACCTACTCCACAGGGGCATATCCTTCTCTTCCATTAAAATCCATGCCTCTGCCATATCTGCACATTACAGCACTGAGCCACCTCTCTTTTCATACCCTCTCATCAAGCAGTTCCTTAGAGGGGCTAACAATTTAAGGCCACCAAGAAGAGCCCCTACCCCTGCTTGGGTCCATAATTTTGTGTTGGAAAAGCTCACTCTATCCCCTTTGAGCCTGCAGCTTCAGCAGAGTTAAAATTCCTCTCTTGGAAAACAGCCTCGCTTCTGGCCATCACTTCAGCTACAACAGTGTCTGAGCTACAAGCACTTATGGCTGTGGAACCCTTCATCATTTTTAATGCTGCCAGGGTCTCCCTCAGGACTAACTCAACTTTCATACCTAAAGTGGTGTCCAGTGTGGCTCTCAACCAATCTATTAATTTGCCCACCTTTTTCCCTAAACCTCAAAATAAGGGGGAAAGGATCCTGCACTCTTTAGATGTGCACAGACAGCTCAGATTCATCTTGGATAGGACTAAGCCCTTTAGGAAATCTGACCAGTTACTAGTCAGCTTTGCATCAGGGGCAAAGGGCAAGGCCATATCAAAATAAACTATCTCCAAATGGATAGCACACTGTTACAAACACCATGGGAAACCACCCCCACAGAGGGTAAGAACACATTCCACCAGGGCAACTTCAACCTCTGCAGACTTTCTCAGAGGGGTCCCTACCAGGAACATCCTGGAAGCTGCAACATGGAGTTCTGTTCATACCTTCACCAAGCATTACCACCTGCCTATGTTTTCCATATCCAGGGCAGGCTTTGCAACTGCAGTCCTGCAGGGCAGACTAGCAAGCCCCAACACTTCTTGACTGATTTCACCCATTCTTCAGCTTTGGGAATCAACTCAAGTGTGATGACTGCAACAGTGAAACATGAAGAACATAGTACAGTTGTGTACACTTAGCATAAATGTAGATGTTTGAGTGTATTCACTGTTGCAGTCCTGGTTTCCTACCCACTAGCCCCCTTCTCTCTCTCTCTCTCTCTCTCTCTCTCTTCCTCACTCTTTACAGGGCTATTGGTATTTACTTTCTACTGGTGGTGTTATTCCACCATAACTTATCTCCCTATTTGGTGGCTCCTGACATTTGGGGCAAGAAAAACTGATGTAATGCCATCAGCTGCCTGTTTTTATACCACTGACAACCTGGCGTCAGTCCTGGAGCACCAGCAACTGATGCAGAAATAGTAAGCCTCTGGTATTTGGGCCAACTGAGAGCTACCCCTGTCAGGATAACCCAAGTGTGATGACTGCAACAGTGAATACACTCGAACATCTACATTTATGGTAAGTGTACACAACTGTACTTTCTGAAGAAGTCCTGATATCTGTGGATGAAAGTGTTCAACGTGTGTTATTATCCAATAAAACATTTTGCAGTACTCGGCTCTGAAGACAATTCTGTATAAGTCAGAGCAGGTTTGTTCCACTCATTTGCACAGAATGCCACAATGACCACCAGGGCTTCATAGATAGCTGTGCATCTGTTAGTGAAACATGACTCCACAAAGACCAACATAATGTGGGGACATTTAACCAGAAATAAGAACATATTTGCCATAGATGTTACATAGAAATGGGGTAGAATGAAACTCAAACATACCTGTCATTCTCTTTGAGCAATATATGTGGACAAAGGCATACACAATTGGGGGGGGGAGACAAAGACCCAAAAATAAAACAGATTTTTAATATTGCACTTCCAAACTTGATAGAACAATAGGTTGTATATTAGCATGAACTTTTTGAAGAGCATGAAGTTTGAAACACAAATGTCAGTCACCTGTTTCTGACTTCACTCCGCAATGACATTCCAATGATTTGCCAAAAAACAAAAATGTTATGAGGAAACTATCACAAATTTGAGACAAAAACTGACATTTTGCACAAATCAAGACAGTTGAGAGGTATGCACACAAATGTATGTAATATTGAGTCATGTCAGTCCAGAGATCATCGTAGTGATATGGCAAAAAAACACAAATTTGATAAGGAAAACATCTGGGCATCCTGGGAATATCTGGACATTTGAGAGGTATGAATGTGAAGTATATGGTCCAAAGACAGTGCAGGACAGTGTACCTACAGTGCAGAGTACTGTAATATCCCTTTCCTGGCATTCTGTACTGAGGCTGTGTTAATGATCTGTAACAGGACATGGATTGTCATGTAAAATGATCACTCAGGGGAAGTGTGTGTATTGAATAGGGACACACAGATAAATTGTAGCAATGAACACAGGGAAACAGGATAGGTGACACTCCCTCACATACAGCAGAGGAAAGCATGTCAATGGAAGATGGTTGTAGCAGCAACACCAAGCACATATTTATATGTGCTTGGCCCTTCACTGTTTGAACTCTGTTTCTCAACAGTTCAGGCTGAAGTATATGGCCTTTGGTTTACCAAGTTTGCTGATTCTTTCATATTGTGTGCAATCATTGAGTCCACCAATGGTGATAACATAGTACAGGAGGAGGTAACACACACAACTGAATGGTGACAAAAGCACACAATTTTCAAATAAATGCAGAAATGTGTGTTTGTAATGCTGTCCATCTGAAAGCAGAAATTCCATGTTAATCACTGCATTGACAACAGTTCTGCTATGCAGACATCCAGTGATGCAAGCACTGGGAACATATGTAGATAGCAATCTGAACTTTGACCACCAAATGTCTGCATTGTTATTGAAAGCCTATGTTGTGCACATCATAAGTCAAGCCATCATATTGAGATCTTAGGATTGTATGACAGCACTGTAGTCAAACCTCTTTACAACACTAATAGAATATAATGCCTCTTTTTTATGTACCTCACCAGACACATGTAGCAGCTGGAGAGACCACAGGGCTTTCTCAGCAACATAACACAGGAAGTACAAACCATGCCATGATGTATGTGGATAGATTAAAAGCCATGTCTCTGTAATCTTTATTGTACCGGATGAAGTGACTTCTGCCTGGCCTCCAGGCCAGTCTCTGACCCTGCCCTGATGGGAGTACTGCATACCCTAAAATCTGATATAGCTGATGACATCAGGAGTGTCTGTTGAGGAGAAAATAACAGTATGTCACATGCTGGTGTAAATGCTCTCTGTAATGACGAGCAACAGCTCTCTCTCTCACACACACACACACACACACACACACACACACACACACACACACACACACACACACACACACACACACACACACACACACACACACACACACACACACACACACACACTTGACTGCAGTAGGAATAGAGCCCCTACCTAGGTACACAGGCTACAGAACACAGTACTTTACACAAGCACCACAGCTCAAGTCTGACTTGGAGTATCGCAGACAACACTTTATATTTGATGATGTCAGCAGTGTCTTTTGAGGAGAATATAACAGTGTCCCACATGCTGGTGTGAAATGCTTCCTGTAATGTTAAACAAAAGCTCACACACACACACACACACACACACACACACACACACACACACACTCACACACACACACCTGACTGTGGTGAGAATAGAATCCCTACCTATGTAAGTACACTGACTGCTGAACACAGTGCTTTACGCAAGTGCCACAGCTTAAGTCCAACTTGAAGTGTGTCAGAAAACACTTTCTAGCTGATGAAATCAGCCGTGTCTGTTGAGGAGAATATAACAGTGTCCCACATGCTGATGTAAAATGCTCTCTATAATGTCAAGCAACAGCTCACACACACACACACACACACACACACACACACACACACACACACACACACACACACACACACATACATACACACAGTTGACTGCAGTGAGAATAGAACCCCTACCTAAGGACACAGACTACAGAACACAGTACTTTACACAAGTGCCAGAGCACAATTCTGACTTTTACAAGGCTGCAGGCCAACTTTTAGTGGATGACATCAGCAGTGCATGTTTGAGAGAAGAAGCTGTGAGACCTGCCTAAAAGGGATGTGTTGGCATATGGAAGTATCAAAATACTGTCAATTCATGGAATTGGAGTGGTAACTGCATGATACACACTTCTGCTATTCTGGATAGACACACACACACACACACACACACACACACACACACACACACACACACACACACACACACACACACACACACACTAGAATTGAGTGAGAACAGGACCCCTACCTAAGTACACAGACTACAGAACTCACTACTTTACACAAGTGCTATGGCACAAGTCTAACTTTTACATGGCTGCAGGACAACTTATAGTCAATGACATCAGCAGACTTGGGAACGCATATTGATACCAAGCAGTCTACACTTTCATTACTGTGTGTCTATAGTGGAAACATACGCATTCTGTATGTTGGAGAGAAGAAGTTGATAGTCCTGCATGAGATGGATGTGTAAGCATGTGCAAGCATTAAAATACTCTCAATCCATGGAACTGGAGAAGTAATTGTAGGATGCACACTTCTGCTCTTCTCACACACACACACACACACACACACACACACACACACACACACACACACACACACACCCAGTTGACTGCAGTGAGAGCAGAATCCCTACCTATCTGAGTTGACAGACTACAGAACACAGTAAGTTATGCAAGTGACATGGCACAAGTTTGACTTTTACAAGACTGCAGGTGACCTTATAGTAGATGCCATCAGCAGGCCATGTGGGAGACAAAATGTTGAAAGACCTGCATGAGGCTACTAGCCTAATAGCTCTATGGTGTTTAGAAACCTAGTTGTGTAACAACACAAGTACTGTTATTGAGAATAGTTGTATGGTCATTGCTAGCCAAGCGATTTTGTAAACAGCTCCAACTGGCCGTTTCCATGAGGGACATAAGTGCCACCTCAGAGGTGAATTTACAATCAGCCAACCAGTAGTCAAGGTTCCACTTGAACAGGGTCATTCAGGAGCATTGATTCACATGCAGTGAGAGCCTATTACAGAAGAGTGTGAGATGTTGGGGGATATATCTGTCCCTCCAGCATGTTCTGTTTATGTCACAGGCTAGGTTAAGAGCCCTTGGCCAAGTTATTCCTGTCCTATTTGATTTACAGATGCCCAGCATTTTCATTAGGGCAGGGTCTGAGACTGCTCTATAGGGAAGGTATAGGTCACCCCTTTGCAGCCTACATGATACTGAGTACACTGACAGGTCTTTCAATCTTTCCATGTATGTCATGTTTTGAGGCCCTGGAGTCTCCCAGGCACAACCCTGTATTTTCTCCAATTGATGCAGGTGTCTGGTGAGGTACAGACAGAAGGCAATCAGAATAATGGAAGGAATTATAGAACCACTGGCCATTTTGATTGTAATTCATGTGGAGTAGTGTACATTATAGGTTGTGGTTGCATACCTATACAATAGTACATTGAGCAGACTAAAAGGGTGGTCAAGAAGCTGAAAAAAGAGCATTTGGGAGATATAAGGAATGTTAGGTTGGACAACCCAGTCACCCAGCATTTCCATTCAGCACATGCGGTTTCTGATAATAGTTTTTTCTTTAGCATTTTGGCCAAATCTTACTTTACTCAAGGGAGTGATTATGTACAGAGATTATTAAAAATGGAAACAGAGTTTATTTTCAGTTTTAAAACACTGTATCCCAGTGGATTAAATTTTGAACTGAATCTTCATTTCTGATTTATTTGTAAGTCTACATTTCATTATCGATGAAGGATTTTAACACATTTTTGGGGGGAAGTTGTAATAAAAATTTGCATGAGTATGCATTTCAGATGTGGGCAGTTTAAATGTGAGCATCTTGGCACATTTTATTGCATTATTGAATAATTGTGTGGAAATTGTTGTGTATAAAGGAAGGGCTGTTTAGATCATGTAATTGTTCACTTGAAGGCAACAGCTGAGGTACCAGGAAGCACCAGTAAAGAATTTTGCAGCTACATTGTCTTTGGCTCCATTTTTATTATTTTGTTTTTGTTGTAGTGTTTGCATCGTTTCATCTCCCAGGCGCCACCCTGTGTTTTCTCCAATTGATGCAGGTGTCTGGTGAGGTACAGATAGAAGGGAGCAGTGTACTCAATTAGTGGTCTGATAAGGGTAGAGTACAGCAGAGGTATGACCACCCTTGTCTTGGATGTGATCTCCATATGTACGATGTGCGCAATGCAGAATGCGTGTGTCACGACTATGGACATGTAGTGATGAATGTTTAGATTGTTATCAACATGTGTTCCCAAGTCTCAAAACAATGTGTTAGAGGTTAGAGGGGTGCTATATATCATAATTAGTAGGAATACATCATTGCCAAAGGGGACAATGAGCCATTGTATGCTTTAAGGTTCATTCTGTGAGTTTGGCACCAGTCATTTGTGTGTGGCAGCCACTTATATAATATGTTACCATCACTCTGGGACTCTATTAATGCATCCAGTTACTAGTCATCTGCAAACTTGGTAAACCACAGGCCATCTACCATTGCCTGAGATTCAGGGAAGTAGTTTGCAAACAGTTGAGGGTCCAGCAGAGATCCTTGTGGTATTGTAATGGTAATTGGCTAATGGTGGAGGTGCAGTCCTGAACTTTGAGAGTGTGTGTTATGTCAGTGAGCCATTTGCCTATCCCTGTACATGGGAGATCTTCACTATGACACTTAAATGGGGGATAATGTCAAAGGCCTAGGATAATCCAACATAGGTGTTATGCCCTGTTATTTCTCATCACGGTCTGTGGGTCAGTATCCAAGAATTCCACAAGGTTCAGTGGGCAAGATCTATCCTTGACAAAAACAACATGGGTAGGGTTAAGTGTGCTGAAGGTCACCTATGTCCTTGTGGATATGGTCCATGCTGATTCCTTCCCTAGCCTTGCAGATAAGTCTGTTTAGGCATATGGGTCAATAGCTGTAGTTCTGCATGTTGCCAGAGTGATGTGCATTGCATAGCACGCAATATTTCATACTACATTTTATACTGTGGTTGATAAATGTGTAGAAACAGTACTGGGGCACCAGGGTTGCGGTGCTTGTAGGGGTGGCAACAGATGGATGTTGTGATCATGTGAGGTATTGCCAGCTGTGACAGGAGAAGCAGGGTAGTGTACATGTAACATATTTCAGCATAGCTAGCTGGAAGTTTGTAAAGAATTATGTGTCATTTGTATATCAGACTGATTTGTACAGACGCTTGTATTGAAAATGTATTTGTAAAATTGTTTGTGTTAAAAAATGTATCAACAGTTGGTCCTGACTGTATTGTAACTGAATTAAATGTATATGTTTTAACAGAGGCTACTGGAAGAGAAGATGTTAAGCTCAGCCCCAGTTAACTTTTAGATAGATATCCTGAAATTAAATTACCTGGTTTAGGCCATAAAGATTATATCTTACAGTTCTCAGTGCAGTCAGAGATAAAAAGTCTGTACTAGGAAGCTTTTTGCAGGAAGTGTAGAGGTTTGAAATTGTTTTATGACTTTCAGGAGCTGCAGCAGATCTTAGCAAGACTCTCTCTCTCTCTCTCTCTGTATTATAGACACGTGCTAAATCCTAACAGCTTCTAGCCAAGGGGGGGGTTGCATGGGAACAAGATGTCAGATGAACAGATGTATGTGATATCCCTCAGTAATCAATCACTAAAATAATGTTTAATACTAGGTGAGACTGAAGTCTCATGGCAGTCTATTTTTGTAACCTGACAAGGAAGGATCCTTCACCTACTTCATCTTGCCTTGCTCTAGTAAGTAGTCAGGGAATAATGGTTCATTAGATCAATCAGAAAAATATAGTGAGATTAGTTAAGTATTGTTTTTTTGTAACTGAGTGAACTTGTCCACCTGTGTCATTTTTAATATTTCTTGTGACAGAATCTCTGGTGTTTATTGTAAATAGATATTTAGTACTTTCATGTTCTTTTATTATTTATTAGTAAATATATTTAAACATTTCATTGTGGCTGGTCTTTTAGAGAATATTTTAATCTCTGAAAGTACTTAAATATATTTGGTGACAGCCTTAGCCACTCCTGAAAGCCTTACCACATTAGCCAAACACTACCATTTGTATTAGTACTAATTTCACTCAGTATAATTGGGTACCCCTATAAAAGCCTTCCAGTAGCTGGCTTTGAAGTGTATGGTAGCAGTGCAACTACCTTATAGTCTAGGCAGAAGGTGGCATAGATAGTAAATCTGTGCCAGCCTTTCCCAGGTGTGTGTGTGTGTGTGTGTGTGTGTGTGTGTGTGTGTGTGTGTGTGTGTGTATGTGTGCGCAAATCAAATCTCAAAGAATATGTGAGTCAGCTGCTTGGAACAGGGACAGAAAGCACTGCTTTCACAGAGAGGGTGCTGGAGGAGAGCTGTGCCAGTGGGGAGTCTTACTGGAAACATGGAGAGAGACAGATAGAGAAATCCAGACCTGGACTGAGTAATTTTCTTGTGTACTCTTAAGGGAAATTGTGCTTCATGCAGAGAGCTGCATCTGGAAATACTGGGAGTATCCATTTTTTGTTCCAGGTGACTGTCCCTTTCCAGTGCCAGTGGTGAGGATTCAGGCTCCTTGATTACTGGCCCAGAGTGTGGATATCACATATTGGGTTAGCAGTGGTATGGATACTAATTGAAGTTTTGTAGAATGTAAGCAACTGTCACTGAAGGTGTGTGTACTCTCATGCAGCCATAAGGTAAACATTCAGAGCTTCATTTCACAACAGTCTTATTTATTTATTTTTTTGTTAGTTTAATTTAATCTGGGAAAGCAGGCAAATATGTTAGCAGAGGATTATGGCAAGTTGACAAAAAACCTGTTGGCCAAGGTGTGTGAAGCCAAAGGACTGGTGTATGCCAACCTGACTAAAGAATAAATGATTTAAGCCTTAGTCGCAGCTCAGATCAGCAACTAGGAGAACCAGTTTGATGATGGGGGATGTACAGCTGTCAGAAAAAGGACAGTTTACTTTTTACTCAGAGGACTTAAAAATCCATCTGGAATTAAAGAGACTGTTTGGAATTAGAATCAGCAGAGAGACTGAGGCAGGCAAAACGTATGGAATTAGAATCAGCAGTGAGACTGCAGCATTTGGAGGCTGAGGAAAATGAGAAATAGCTCCAATATGAGAAGGAGATGCTGACTCTTTGCTAGGTCAGGGAGGTAATGGGCAAGGGAATAACCGAACCCCAGAAGCAACAAAGGTCAGAATATTTCTTCCATATTTTACAAAGGGGGATAATTTTGGTAGGTTTATTCATATATTTGAAATGGTATGTAAACAATATAATGCTGACCAAGGGCTCTGAGTACCGTTCCTGACCGCCTTACTCCATGGTAAAGTTGTAACTGCTATTTCTAAATTGTCTGATATTGACTGTCTAAACAATGATACAGTAAAGAAATGAGAAATGATTGCTTGAATGTTTTAGGTTAACACCTGAAGCTTAGAGAAAAAAGCTTTGTGGACATAGACACAAGGGAAATGAAAGTGTGTGTGATTATATTGCTGAGTTAAGCACTTATTTTCATAGGTGGGTGAGAGAGTGTTAGGTCACCTCTTTAGAAGGGCTGGCAGACCTTTTGGTGAGGGAACAATACCTTAGCACTTTGCCTGAGGACATAAGAATCTAGTTGGCAGAGTGAAAGTGTAACTCTGCAGATGACCTGGGGAAAAAGGAGAATTTCTACTTAACAAGCAGGGCATCACTGCACAAGAAGGGGATACCCAATGCTGCACATGGATATAAGGGAACCCATGGTGGTAAGCCTAAACCACCCCAACGGAGTCCACCAGAAACAGGGGTAGACATTAGTGCAAGTACACAGCCAGGATCAAGGGTTACATGTCTTAAATGTAACCAATGGGACCATGTATCATACAGATGTCTATGGAGGCAAGGTGGGGAACAAAGGGTGGGGTGCCAGCAAGTGGAATAACAGTATGCCAGAGGTAAGTTGTCTGGAAACAACAGGGGTACCAAGCTATCACCAGAGGCTATATTCTATCATAGTGGATGGAAAACAGGCCATTACTAAGAGAGAGACAGCTTCTAACATAACCATTATAAAGCCTACAGTAGTTAAAGAAAACAGTACTTGCTTAGGCAGTCTACTGCAGTTAGAGCCTTAGGAAGGACCCCATTCCAAATGACTTTGACTAGGGTTCACTTTGACTGAGAGAGTAGAAAAGGAAGCAAGCAAGTGTGTTTGAGGCTATCCCTGCAGATGTCTTGTTTGGGAATGATTTTTATAATGCAGTACCTTGTGTGCATGCAGTCAGGCTTGAAGACAGGCATTTCAGTCTGGTAGCCTGGGTGAAACCCACACAGGCCCCACACCTGAAGCCAGGGCAAATTAGGTGGCTATTTCAGGGAGGGAGCTACCCTGTAATAGTCAGCCTGAAGGTGAGCCACAGCTGCTGGTAGGTACATATGTTCCCTTAGACACAGCAACTGCAAGGGCAGAGGTGAATGGTAATACCCAGTCTGACAGTGAGACACCACTGTCAGAGGATACCAGACTTCCTGTGGAAAGCGAGCTGGGAAGGGTCACAAAGATAGATTTGAGACAGGCTCAGATCTCGGACCCTACACTAAGAGGTTTGAGGGAGGTAGCTAGGGAGGCACCTGACCCTTAAGGAAAAGGGGAGTCTGTATACTGGAACATAGGGTTACTGTATAGAGAGTGGACCCCTGAGGGAGGGCTAGAGGGTGAGGTAATACCGGAGCTGATAGTACCTAGAATCTACTGTCTGGCACTTATAGCCATAGCCCTTGACATTCCTTTTGCAGGTCATATGGGCATAAAGCATACCAAGAGACATATTATGCAGAACCTTTACTTGCCTGGGATTGCAAGGGATGTAACAGGGTACTGCAGGACCTGTGAGCAGTGCCAAAAAGTAGGCAAGGCAGGAGACAAGGTCAAAGCTCCTTTGATGCCTTCGCCTGTGATTGAGCAGCCATTTCAGAGGGTAGCTCTGGATATTATGGGGCCTCTGAGTTCCGCAAGTTGCACAAGGAAGAAGTATATCCTGATAGTAGTAGATTATGCTACTAGATACCGTGATGCAGTGGCTCTGTTCTCCATCAAGGCAGAGAAGGTGGCAAATGCTTTGTTAGGGATTTTCAACAGGGTAGGTTTCCCAAGAGACTGACAGAGGTGAGGTGCCAGTTTCATGTCAGACCTGCTGTCTTGTCTGTGGAAGTGCTGTGAGGTGAAGCCCCTAAAGACCACCCCCTACCATACCTAGATTAAAGGTTTTGTGGAAAGGTTAACTTCTGTACAAAAGACTGTGCTACAGGTATTTGCAGACCAGTTTTAAGAGAGAGTGGGACAAATATTTGCCCCATCTGCTGTTTGCATACAGAGAGGTCCCCCACAGGTTTTTCATCCTTTGAGTTGCTGTATGGGCATAGGGTGAGGGGTCCTTTAGATTTGATTCATGATGAGTGGGAGGGTGAATGTGAATCCCACAAGGAGTCTGTTGTGACATATGTCCTGGACATCAGGACAAGGCTTAGAGAGCACATGGGCTTGACCCAGGAGAAGATGGCAGGATCCCAACAGCAGAAAAAGGTCCGATATGACAGGAATGCTGAAGCCCAAAAGTAAGATGTGGGACAGCAGGTTATGGTTCTCATTCCTGTCAGACACAATAAGCTGCAGGCAGCATGAAAGGGACTCTCCAAAGTGGTAAGGAAGGCCAGTGATGTTAACTACATGGTAGAACTGTTAGGCAGGAGGCAGAGGCACAAATTGTACCATGTTAACATGATGGAACCTTACCATGATAGGGAGGCCCTGGTACTGAGTATTTGCAGTGGCTGGCAGGAGGAGTCTGAGGGAGATCTGGTGACTGATCTCCTCCGGGAAGCTCAGAATGACATCTCATTGGAAGGGGTAGCACTGTCCCAGAGGCTATTCCCTACATAGGTTTGAGAAATCTGAGCAGTGTTGCAGGTGCTTGGGGGCATGTTCACTGTGAAAACTGGGTGTACCCAACTGGTGAAGCACCATGTGGATACAGGACCCCAAAGACCAATCAAGCAGGCCCCTTACAGGGTGTCTGAGCAAGTCAGACAGACTCTGTGGGAAGAGATGCAGGAAATGTTGGAAGTGGGTGTAACCCAAGAGTCCAACAGTCTCTGGGCTTCCCCAGTGGTGCTGGTACCAAAGTAAGATGACAGCACAAGGTTCTGTATGGACTACAGGAAACTAAATAGTCACACAGAGTCAGATGCATACCCCATGCCTAGGACATATGAAGCCGTAGGGCAGCTGGATGGGGCTAAGTATCTGACCACTATTGATCTGACCAAGGGCTGCTGGCAGGTGCCCTTGACTCCCACCGGTAGAGAGAAAGGTCAGCCTTTGTGACTCCTTTTCGATTATATGAGTTTGCAAAGATGCCCTTTGGGATGAAAAATGTCCCAGTGACCTTCCAGAGGCTGGTAGATTGTGTCCTAGTAGGAGATTTTACCCATGCTTACCTCGATGATATTGCCATTTACAGCCATTCCTGGCATGAGCACCTTCAGCATGTCAGGGAGGTCCTGGGAAGACTGCAAAGGGCAGGGTTAACCATTAAGCCCACTAGGTGTCAGGTGGGTATGACAGAGGTCTCCTACCTGTGACATAGAGTCAGGACTTCTAAGATCAGGTTAGAACTTGCCAAAGTGGAAGCCATTCAGGTGTGGCCTGCCCCTGTTACCCGAAAGCAGCTGAGGGCATTCTTGGGGACAGTGGAGTAATGTAGAAGATTTGTTTTAAATTATAGTACAATAGCAGCTCCCCTTACAGACCTGATGAAGAAAAAGAGGCCAGACAAGGTACTGTGGACCCCAGCCATGAGCAGGCATGCCAAAGCTTAAAGGGGCCCTGTGTTAGCTAATCCAGATTACAGCAAATAATTTGTTGTGCAGGCGGATGCTTCAAACCATGGAGTGAGGGCTGTGCTTAGCCAGGCTTCCTCAGAGTGAGAAGAGTACCCAGTGATTTATCTCAGTCATAGGCTCCAACCCAGGGAGGAATGTTATGCAGCTGTAGAAGAAGAAGAATGTTTAGCCATAGTATGGGCACTACACAAACTACAACCCTATCTGTATGGAAGAAAATTCCCTGTAGTTATAGACCAAGATCCTTTAACATAGTTACATCAAGCCAACTAGCAAAATGCCAAGTTATTAAAGTGGAGTCTAAGGTTGTAGGCATATGATATAACAGTGCAACACCATAGTGGGGTTAGCAATGCCAATGCAGATGGGCTCTCAAGACAGGGTATGGGTTAATGTATTCCCAGACAGGCCCATTTCTGTCAAGTAATGTTTCTTAAGGGTCACTTGAAAAACTAGCTTGAGTTTTCAAAGGAGGGAGAAATGCGACAATATGAGGTATTGCCAGCTATGCCAGGAGGAGCAGGGCAGTGGATGTGTAACATATGGCAGCACAGTTAGCTGGAATGTTATAAAGAATTATGTGTCATTTGTATATCAAACTGATTTGTACAGATGCTTTTGTTTGTAAAGTCGCTTGTGTTAAAAATGTATTAACGGTGGGTCCTGACTGTATTGTAACTGAATTAAATGTATATGTTTTATCAGAGGATACTGGAAGAGAAGAGGTTAAGCTCAGCCCCAGCTAACTTTTAGATAAATATTCTGAAATTAAATTACCAGCTTTAGGCCATAAAGATTGTATTTTACAGTTCTCGTGCAGCCAGAGACAACAAGTCTGTACTAGGAAGCTTTCTGCATTGTCTTTGGGGTGAACTAATTGCTACTCTGGAAGGGTGGTGGTTTGAAATTGTTTTATGACTTCCAGGAGCTTCAGCAGATCTTCGCAAGGCTCTTGCTGTGTGTATTATTGACACATATTTTCTAAATCCTGACAGCTTCTAGCCACGGGGGGAGGTGCATGTGAACCAGAAGTCAGTTGACCAGATGTATGTGATGTCCTTCAGTAATCCCTCACTAAAGTAATGTTTAATACTAGGTGAGACTGAAGTCTCATGGCAGTCTGTTCTTGTAACTTGGCAAGGAAGGACCCCTCACCTACTTCATCTTGCCTTGCTCTAGTAAGTAACCAGGGAATAATAATTCTTTAGAACTGTCAGGAAACTATAGTAAGAATAGTTAAGTATTGTTTTTTTTTTTCTGTAACTGTGTGAACCTGTCCACCTGTGTTATTTTTAATATTTCATTGATTAAACTGCAGTGTTTAATGGAAATATTAATAAATAAGCCAAGAGTCCAGCTAGAAATAGGTATTTAGTATTTTCACATGCTTTTATTATTAAACAAATTTAAACTTTTATTTGTGGCTGGTGTTTTAGAGAATATTTTAATCTCTGGGAGTACTTATATATTTGGTGACAGCTCTGGGCACTCCTGAAAGCCTTACTGCATTGACCAAACACTACCATTTGTATTAATATTAATTTCACACAGTAATATATATATATATATATATATATATATATATATATGTGTGTGTGTGTGTGTGTGTGTGTGTGTGTGTGTGTATATATATATATATATATATATATATATATATATATATATATATGTATATATATATATATATATATATATATATATATAAACTCAATAGCCCCATTATGGAAAGTAAGGATAAAAGCTCCTATATCCCCTTGGCTATCTAAGAATACTCACACTCTCATGACAGTCAGAGACCAAGCCTGGCAAACTTGGACCCAAACTAAACTACCAGCAGATCTGTAAAAGTGTAAAGAACTGAGAAATAAGACAAAAAAATTATAAAGATAAAAAAGACCTACTATAACCCTCCAACTTCCCTAAAATCAGATCCAAAAAAATTTGGAATGCCATTAACCAAATGCTTCATCCTGGTAATCCTACTTCACCTAATCCATCTCCTGACAAATCTCCCAAAGAGACTGCTAACTCCTTCAATGCCTGTTTCATTCAGTCAATAGCCAAACTTTTCAATCCTAACATAAAATACTCCAGCAACAATGTTCCAAATTGCTTGGAACCTCCACCCAAAACCAACTCTGCAAACTCTTTCTTCCTTAAAGCAGTTCCTACTGCTTACATTAAATCCCTTCTTTCCAAACTAAAACCATGCTCTGTTTCTGTTGACAGTATCCCATCTTACTTTCTTCAGATAGCTGCTCCCTCTATTGCTTTACCAGTATCTATTTTAATCAACCATCCCATCTCTGAAGTTAAAGTACCTGCTATCTGGAAACAATTCTACACCATACCTATTCACAAAGGTGGCAATTCCACAAAACTTTCAAACTTTAGACCAATAGCTATCCTCTCCCATTTGTCTAAAGTCTTAGAAGAAAGTATGCATACACCAGTAATGCAATATCTTATACAGGGCACACTTCTCACTCCCACTCAGTATGGTTTCCGACCCAAACATAGTACCACTACAGCTCTACTTTCCTTTCTCAACACCATTTCTATAGCTAGAGATAATCATAAATTTATCTCATGCTTATTCCTTGACCTTTCAAAAACCTTTGACACTGCCTCACATTCTCTGCTACTGAATAACCTCTCTGATCTCAACTTCTGTACTACAACAATAGAATGGTTCTCCAGCTATCTCACTGACCGACAGCAATCAGTAAGATGCCACTCCTCACTATCATCTCCCCTTCCAGTGAAAATGGATGTTCCCCAAGGATCCATCCTTGGGCCACTACTTTTCAATATCTTCACCAATTCACTCTACTCCTGTTGTCCACAATCCTCATTAGTCCAATATGATGATGACTCCACAGTTATCGCCATTGCTAACTCACCCTATAAACTTCTAATAGCTACACAGTCTTCTTTCAACTCTGTTGAAACCTGGCTCGCCAATAATCAACTCACCCTTAATCCCCCCCAAAACAAACTCTTACTCTTTCTCCCCAAAACTGTTACTCATATCAAATCTACTTTTCAAATAAAATCACTAAATCACACTCATAGGTCCTGACTCTAGTACTAAACTTCTTGGTGTAACCATTGATGATTAGTTAAAATTCGACCTCCATATAAATAACTGTATCAGGAAAACCCATCAAAACTAGGACTTCTCTACAGAAATAAAAAATCCCTAACCCCTGAATCTAGACCCACAATCACCCATGCTTATCTTTTGCCACGCCTAACATACTGCTCCCAAATACCCACAAATCTTAACTCCACCTTACTTAGCAAACTTGAATCAACCTATCACAAAATAGCCAGATTTGCTGCACAGCAAACCTACAAATCTCACCACTGTATCTCCCTCAGACATCTAAACTAGCTCAAAACTACCACACATCCTACTCGTCTCTCAGCTCCAAATTATACAGTCCATTATTTATTCACCATCCTACTGTCCAGCACTAGGCACCATAATCTCCCACTATGTCCCATCCAGACAACTCAGGAGCTCCACCCAAGACCTTTTACAAATCTACAAGCCCAAGTCCAAAATAGGAGCCATTACATACAGCTACCATCCCTCTATTGCTTGGAACAAACTCCCACAAGAAGTTAAATCACTTTCACATCCTAAAGTATTCAAACTAGCCACTAAAGAGTACTTAAAAAGTCAGCTGTTCTAAGCCTCCTTGAATATACCTTCACTAAATAACAAACCTAACTTCCTCTATCTTACCATCTTTTCTTCACCTCTATACCAAAACATTTACAACTTAAACTAGTCTACTTCATCATTTTTACCTAACACTATCTCCTTTCCTTCTGCTGCAGTATTCTTCAGAACATTTTTATAGATAATTGTAACTGGATATATATGATAACTGTTCTACAACTTTTATTATGAATGATTATAATGTTAACTGTGTTTGTAATGGTTATATTTTTTGTAATTATGTTTTGGAGCTTTTCTCCCCAGGCCTCTGCTGAAAAAGGGCTTTTGCTCAGTCAGACACTCCCGGTTAATAAATGTAAAATAAATAAAAAATAAATGGGTACCCTTGTAAGAGCCTTGCAGTAGCTGGCTTTGGAGTGTCTGGTGGTGGTGTGACTACCTCACAATCTGTGCAGAAGGTGGAATAGCTAGAAAATCTGTGCCTGCCTTTCCCAGATGTGTGTGTGTGTGTGTGTGTGTGTGTGTGTGTGTGTGTGTGTGTGTGTGTGTGTGTGTGTGTGTGTGTGTGTGTGTGTGTGTGTGTGTGTGTGTGTGTGTCTGTGTGTGTGTGTGTGTGTGTGTGTGTGTGTGTGTCTATGTTTTTGTGCAAATAAAATCTCAAAGAGTGTATGTGTCAGCTGCTTGGAGCAGGGGCATGAAGCACTTGTTTCACAGAGAGGGTGCTGGAAGTCTTGACTTGGATTCCTGGCTGCAGACCCAACCCTACAGCTGTGCCAGTGGGGAACCTTACTGGCGACCTGAAGGGAGACAGATACGGAAACCCATACCCCGCACTGAGTGTATTCCCTGTGCCCTTAAGGGAAATTGTGTTTGATGGAGAGCTACATCTGGAAATACTGGGTGTATCCATTTTTCTTCCAAGTAAACGTCCCTGTCCAGTGCCATTGGTAAGGTTTCAGGCCCCTTAATTACTGGCCCAGAGCTGGACATCACAGATGTATTGTAAATATGTGACATATTGTTAGATAGAACCCTCAGTTTGTAATGTTTACATGTGTAATTTCATGTCATATACAGAGAATAGACAGTAAACTGCAGTGATACAGCATAATATGTAAATTTCCATAACACAGGGAGCAGTGGGTTTGTGAAATGGTTAGTAAAGTGTATACACATGAGAGATACACGTTTGCACATAAGTAAGCAGTGCACAAACGCAAGCCTCATTGCTAAAGTCTGACATTTAGTACTGAATCTATGAAATACACTTGCTGTTTAACTGACTTTGTGGCATCATGTGTTAATTTGTTGGGGCCAGATGGTACTGGGTTTGACTACAGGTGTATCTAATACTTTTAAATACATTTAAATACATTGATACATATAAATATATTGCCACTGTTCCCTGTTGCTGTGTCTTGGTGTGCAATGCACATCTTTCCTCAAAAAAAGAGGAGAAATGGGTAGATAAGACAGTGGTGATATGGGGAGCAAGGAGTGGGGAAGAACAAATGGAAAGCAGGGCAGGAATGCTCAAGAGGGAGATAGGACAGAAACATAGCTATCCATTTATTTAACAGTGTAAATTGAACATATGTGGAAAATATTAACTGAATTTGGACTGTCGCCTCCAGATAGAAGTGTGACCACAACACAATCCTGTAGTATAGCCAATTGGACCAAATTAAGTGAGCTATGAAGACATGTGTGCGAAATGGAGAGCTATGTATGGGATGATTCTTGAGAGAGAGAGAGAGAGAGAGAGAGAGGAATGCTGGGAAGGGATGTAGGAATCTCTGGGTGAGGTAAGATGGGTAGGTGAGGAAGTAATTGCAGACAGACAAGGCAAACAAGACAAGAGACAGAGATGGGGATGAATACAAAAGGTTGATGGACACCATGATTGGGGGGGGACATCCCGAACCCATGGTCATCAAGCTGGGTGACAGTGAGAATTGAGTACTCACCCACTGGACTGTCATCACTGTCACATCACTCTACTGCTGTGCTTGACATCTCCTTCTCTTCCTTGTTAGTACATTGCAAGATGAGGGGCAGTGGCCTCTCCAGCCAGCATGTGCATGTACCAACAGTGTGGTGTACAACCTTACGCACCATCCCTGGCAATTCAGAGTGGGTGATAAAATCATTACCTCTGCCGCTGCTCCAGGAGGGTACCACTGGGCCACCCTCTGGGGCAGGAATATCTGAGTGTTCAGGTAGTGCAGGGGCAGGAGAGGCAGTGCTTCCAGGTTGGCTCCCAGATGTGATGGATAACAGTGCTGGAGCCAGTGGAGGGGGGGCAGGTAGATCCTGTGGGGCAGGAATACCACGCTGTGCTGTGGAGCATTTAGTGATGTGGTACATATGGATTACATGGACACATTTTGACGATGTGTAATAAAGTAAAAAAAAGACAAACATAAAATAAAATAAAAGAGAGAGATAAGGGTTGGGGTGAGAGGAAAAAATAGAGGATCTATATTAAATCATTGAATGCTTAAAAAAGAGAACGATGATTTATCGAACCCATGTAAGCGAAAGCTTACAATCTCGAACGCTTAGAACAGCAATTTTTTTCTAAGGAAAAAAAATCGCTGTTCCACAAAATAAAACAAAAAAATGTTAAAACATTATATAAAGAGGGGGGCTTTGCCCCCCCCACCCCTTCTACTTAAATATACCAACTCTGAGATCGCACTACAGCGACGAAAATGGCAAAGTAATGGAAGCAGCCAAGTGATTTCTTTCCCAGGGAAAGAATTCGCTTATATGCCGTTTCGCTATTTTCTTTTTCATGCTTTCAAGTTCGATCAAGACGCGTTTGAAAGAATGCGTCTTCGATCATTTATTAGGAACCCAAAAATCAGATTGGATTAGGACCTTCATATGTGACGTAGACTGCATTGTTACAATTATATGAATCTATTATCTTAACTTTTACTTTTAAGACTACTAACTCCTAACAATTAACTTTTACTTTTAAGACAACCAGCTCCTAAAAGATGCACAGGATACTAGAGATTGCAGCAAGTACTCCTTGACATGTACATATATTGCAAATATGCTTATTCTGATAATACATATTGCAGTTTACAGCAGGGTGTTTGTGCCACTGGTATAGAGGTTTGAATTCAATTTAAATATAATTGAAGAATTAGCAGTATTGCATAGTTGAGAAATGTGGTATTTGAACCCATAACCTCGGACTAAAGTCTAATATTGGGTTGTGCTACAGACTAATGCATGCATTCTTGCTTTTACAGTTGAGATATGCATGCTCAATTTGATACAACTGTATAAAATACCAAAAAAGCTATCCTTAACTTTTAATGCTACAATAACAATACTCTTCCGCTGCATAGATAACACATGCTTCCCTCATCCTCACTTATTTTGCTCCATGGGTTCAGACACTTACCTCACGATCATGGGCAGCTGTGGAAAAAACAGAACATAACAAAATACCATTATGAATACCAGTCTTGCCTATATTCAGCTCTTAAGTCTTTAAAGTACTTTCTGTAGAAATGTGCTTAATGGATGGGCTGCGGACAGCATCAACAGGATTATGAAGCCAGATAAAGGTGGGGGTGTTCTTATTATGCCTCAAATTAAATATGAATGTAAAACGTATGAAATTTTAAATGATATCACTACGTACGAAAGAGTTTCATTGAATGAAATTGGTAAGGCATACTCAAAGATAGCTTCAGAGTTGTTTGATGCCTTTTCTCAGGGAATGACTGAGGCAGTGGAATTAGATTTTTTAACTGTAGAGACACCCATTATACCTGTTGTTTTTGGAATACCTAAAATGCATAAAAATCAGACCAATCCACACTTCAGACCAATAGTTGCAGCCAGAGGTTCTAAGACAGAGGATTTGGCAGCATATATTGATAAGCATTCAAAACCAGGCATGGAAAATGCAACTTATTTATTAAGGGATTTATGGCATTCTTTAGAAATATTAAGAAATATTAATAGTGATGATCATTATGATTTTGTTACGGTAGATGTAGTGAATTTATTTTCCATCATACCCCATAAGATTGGATTAGATTATTTTTATAAAAGTTTAAGGAGTGGGACTACTTTAAGTAATGGCAAAGTTAAACTTTTGGTGGACCTTATGGATTTAGTATTGAATAACAACTTTTTGGGGTTTGACAGGGAATATTTTCGTCAGGTAGCAGGTGTGGCAGTGGGTGCTAAGTGCTCCGCGGTTTTTGCCAACCTAGTTTTTTTCTGAGTGGGAAAAAACCTATCTGTTTACATCCCCCTTTTATGTCTAAGATTAGACTATATTTTAGATTTTTGGACAACATTTTAATTCTATGGTCAGAGAAGGTGGAAGAAATTGGTAATTTTATGGAGTATTTGAATAATACCACCACATTTTTTTCTTTTACTCATAGATATCATGACAAGCAGATTGATTTTTTTGGATATTTTATTGAAAAGAAATAGAGCAGGGAATAGTAAATTAACATCTACCATTTTTAGAAAAGAAACTTACTGTAATATGTTGTTACACTATGACAGTTGTCATCCCTTACATCAAAAAAGAGTGTCGTCAATGGTCAGATGGTTAGGTTATCAAAACTAACTAGTGAAGATGAAGATTATAAACAAGGGATGCCCCTATTGATTGGTATGTTTAAAAACAGAGGTTACCCTATTAAAATGTTGTTAAAAATCAGGCGGGAGATTAATAAAAAAAGACAAACAGTGTTTGCCCCCATTTTGAGAAAATAGGGTGATTTAAGTAGAGGGAGATTAGGCAACACATTTGGTAGTGATGTCATGATCATTCAATGCAATAAAAATGCACCCAACATACTAGCTAAACTTTATAAAATTTGGGACAGAAACTTTGATAGTGAACTGAAGGAGAAGTTAGGGATGAAACCCAAAAATAGGATTTAGTAGAAGCAGGAATTTAAAAAACTTTTTTGAGTGCCATGGGTGGGTGAGCTACGATTATTATAAATCTAAAATGTGTAAATGTGGGGCTTGCAGTTCCTGTAAGTTTATTAATGATGGACCCTATGTCTCTGTTGAGAGTTATAAAAAGACCCTTCGATGTCCTGGGCGCTGTAATTGTAAAACCAAAAATGTGGTATATGTGGCCACTTGTACAGTGTGCCCAGGATTTTATGTGAGGAAGACCATATGGAGACTTAGAGCTAGGATAGCAGAGCACACTAAGGACATCAAAAATAGAAAAGCATGTAGTACTTTGTATGCATATAGTTCTACATGTGTTAATTTTAGGAGATTTTTATTTTTTATAATTGACAGGGTAGAAATGAATGAAAGGGGTGGTAATGCTGGATTAGAAGTTGAAGCCAGAGAGACAAAGTGGCAATTAAGATTAAATGCCAAACAGGAGCCAGGTTTAAATAACGGAATTTTCATGACAGCATTATTTAAGCAAAGGGCGAGGAAGGCTTAATAATATTGTTAAAATATTCAAATGTTATGATGAGAGACCAAATGAGGTCTTTTTAACATGGAGTTTAGTCGAACAAAGGCTTTATAATGTGAAATATGATGGGTTATTAAAAAGTGGATGTGTTATGGATGATATAGTTTTTAACAGTTAATTGATTGTTGATTGTTTAGTTAATTAAAAGAAAATGATTTTTAAAAAATGGTGACTCTGAAGATGCCCGTTTGTGCTTACGGTGAAAGCGTTCAGTCACTATTGTTTGTAATACTACATTAAAGTGTGTGCTCTGTTTTACCACTAGTATGGTTTCATTTCATTTTACTTTTTACTCTCTGTAGTTGGCACTTACACAGGTGTGGGTTGTCTACAGTCCTAAATTCCTCAATCCAACAGTTGAGGATATCCCTCTTCCTCCTCCATAGGTCATAGTAGTGATGCCTGCATTGGTCACCAGTGCATGGGATACTGTTGGCACTGGTTACAGCCTGGGCTAAACTATCCTAAGCTTCCAACTTATACTGGGAGCTAGAATAGTCCCCCTGCAGAAGCCTAGCACTGTGATTTTTAACTAGGAGTCCAATAAAAATCTTGGACTCCTGGACACCTTATCTCTGTGCTCTAAACCTGACACCTTCCCCATAAATGCCTGCCAGGACTGCCACGGATCTAGAGCAATGGAGAATGATGCTTTCTTGCCAGTTCCAGTCATCCTGCTTACTGGGATTGTGCACACTATTTGAAAATATTGTGCTTCGCTTATCACTCAAACACAGTGCTCATCAGTGTGTACCTCGGAGCACCACATTTGTGTAATGGTAAGTGGAAATCAACAGTGGAAGGCAGTGAGGCATTACATAATTGCAATTGCAGTTTCAAGGTTGTTGGATGTACAGGCAGTTGTGTATATGTGCTAGGCAAATGTGAAGGCCATGCCAGTCCAGATAGCAGAAATATACTTACAGGAATATAGTACACTATACCCACAGTTGTACATGTGATAATAAATGTGATAATACATAGATATGTACATAAATAACTGACACAACACTAATTTCACAGCCCTCATGTATATAATTAATATCAGCTCCACTATGTCAAGTGTCATAAGTGAGAGTGACTATAATGGTAAGTGGAACAACAGTAAAAGTGTATGGAATATCCTGTATTTGAACCCAGGATCATTTGTATGTCAGTCCTACACTTACACCTTTTGCCACAATAAGGTTTAGAAAACACTTCTCTGTGTTGCAGTTTATTGCTATAAACTGCAATGTCACAACAATAAAACAAAGGTTGCACACCCTGTACTAGAATCCTAGACCATCTATACTCCAGCCATATACTTACACCTGCTGCCACAGGACTAGTTACATGACATACCCTATTTTACTAATTATTCTTAAGGTTATTAACCTTCATGCAGTGTCACTTAGCAGGTTTGCTGGATGCCCAATAGTATTAATTAAATGCATCCAGTGTCTATTTTTGACTGGGTTCTGTCTGGCAAGTTGTCCAGCTTTTACTATTGTATTTGCGAAACTGCATTGGTTGGAAATGCATTTGTCGAAAGGCAGTTTTCCAGGAGGCAGAATGCTGAACCAGATAACATTGAATACACTACAGTGAATGGGTAGTGTACTTCAGTTATCTGAATTTGGACTTGTGGGTGGAGATCACAGTTCAGTGAGGAACAAGGAATTAACCTAGTTCCTCAATGTAGTGCGATCTCGGAGTTGATATATATATATATATATATATATATATATATATATATATATATATATATATATATAATTTGCAGGGGATGTGGGGGTGCAGCCTCCCACATGGGATGTGCAAGGGGGCTTGCCCCCTTTCAAAATAGTGAAGCAAATGTACCATTCACTGTAATGGTATGCTAGGGTGCATAGCATGGTTGACTGACCATTCACTGTAAAGTGTAACGGTATGCTAGGGTGCATAGCATGGGTGACTGACGTCCCCTCCTGGTATGCCAAATACTTCAAACTATAGGTGGCAATGCATTCAGTTTCAACGTGGCCCCTTTTTTGATGGTACGTATTCGGCATTTCGGAACAACATTGTTACCGGTTGACCAATGCAGTCTCACATATATAATAGCAAACCATTGTCCACTTTGCACAGTGCCACCCTTCACACAAACAAGATAAGCAAAGCCACACCTGACATTCATTATTCTCTGGTTCTTGTATTTGCACTAAGCTGTGAATTGTACAAATAGTGTCCCCCCAGAAAAAAAACACACACACAAAAAAGTGAGAGGTAGTTGAAATGAGGACATATACACTAGAAAATATTAGTGCACATAAGATATTTCTACATAGTTCTGGATTTGAACTCTCAATCTAGTGCACCTTCAGAACACAGAACATGTTCCATATCCCTCTTTGCCACATAAAAGAGCTTTGCAGCAAAGAACTGAACTCAGTCTGCACACAACCAACTGCAACAGTATCTATGGTGATATCAAACCATGCAAGTGTTATTTGTACAGTTATGAGCATTGAATGTAGTGCACCTAGTGATCACACAACCTGTCATGGTTATTGCTTGCAAATGTACAGCTCTATCTCACATTTCTGTGTTTGTTGGCCATTCTTTATTTATGTGAGCAGTAATCTGAGACATGCAGTATGTAAGCCATTCTATATCATTGACCTTAAAATGTGTAAGGATATTAAGTGAAAATAATATCATATGCAGTTGCCAACAAATGAAGGTCAGGTTGGATGTTAAGGAACACAACCTGTGACATTTGTGCTTCTTACTTACATTTAACACTTTGTAGATCTAACCTGACACGTGTAGTGGAGGTAAGGCAGCCTGCAGCGCTGTTGTGTTTTCCTTCTCTCAATCACTAATCATTCACAGTTGCAATCCATTAAAAACAAACACCGAGAGAGTGTTTGCACTATGTTTACATCTCTTACATGGAGCCAGTTTTTTCAGCAATCTTAATGAGTTCACACATTATTTGCGTCTTCACCATGTTAACAGCCCTGAATCTACACCATATAAAAAGGCAACTATGTAGCTAGGCAGACTGATGGTGAGGAGACTTGTTTATGTTGTGAAGACTGCACAAACATTATTTCTTCAGGATATTATCTGTACAGAGGAGTACTGAATTTCAGAAGGCATGCTTCCATTTGGTCAGCTACATACTGCATATGCTGCAATGTATGTAAGAAAAATCTGAAGCAAAGACTTTTACATGTTTATCTGTATGCATTAATTAGAAGTGTACTGATGGCATGGGCATGTTTGCCAAGGCATTTCAGAGGTATACATGATTTCCAATACATGAAAATGGAATGATGTGTTATAAATATGTACAAATGCTTCGAGGACAGTTCCTTTGATTGCACCTTTAGCATTTCAAAGATAGCTTGTTAAAAGATGCGTCATTTTCCTGTTCTTTTTTGGTGTGTTGATGTTGTGGCACAAACAAGGAGATGATGCTCTTGTTGCTGTCCTTATTTTGTATCCTGTCTGTTGTTCATATTTCACATCTCTAGACTGTTTTATGTTTTTCCAGTGGGTAATACTGAGTGGCTACCTTTTCTGTTTGTTCTGGAAACAGTTATTTTGTAGTTATGTGATACTTAAGTGTATTGTCCTTCTGTTGTAGGAGTATGCCACTCAGGCATGTGAGTCCTCGGAGACTCCCTTCACTGTTGCTGAGAAGCAGGTGATTATGGATGCATTTAGTCAACATGGTGCTTTTCTGCTGGAAAGGGGATGGGGTCCCCAATGAATTCCTAAAGCAAGCAGCAGATGCCATCTCCTATCCTATATCTCTCCTAATAAACTATTCTGTTGCTGAGCAGTACCTCCCCAAATTCTGGAAAGTGTCTTATATCATCCCTCTTCACAAATGTAGCCCCTCTACTAAGTTCTTAAAGTACAATTGGTCTCCTCCCTCCCATAGTCAAGATTCTTGAAAAATGCATATACAGACAACTACTCGACTGTCTACTAAGCAATAATCTCCTATCTACATCTTATCATGGCTTTAGACCTAAGCACAGTACAACTACAATCACTACCCTTGTTAGTTTTACAAACTCAGACAGGCAGCTTATAAATGACAACTGGCTTGTTTCATCTGTCTTTCTTAATATGTCCAAATCCTTTGATACAGTATTCCACCAAAAGCTACCAAGTGAACTGGCTTCCTTAAACCTAACCCACCCAGTCCTGACCTGGTTTCTCAGCTACTTAAATGACTGCCAACAGGCAGTTAAGTGGCAAAATGAACTCTCCACCCTATTACTCCAGGGCTCAATTCTCGGTCCATTGCTCTTCACCATTTTCATCAACAGGCTCAGCACAGCCACCCAGCTTTCTACCATCATTCAATATGCAGAGGACTCCTCCCTAATATGTTCAGCTCCCTCCCTACCAGAACACTTACAAACAACCCAACAATCTTTCCAAGACATTGAAAAATACCTCTCAGACTTTCAACTCATACTCAATCCAAATAAAACAACGCTGATGGTCTTTACTAAGAGCAAAGTTCCTGATAACTCGTCTCTTTTCGACATCTATTCATCCAATAAAACTAAAATTGCACCTGTCCAGCACACCAAACTCCTTGGAGTCAGAATTGACATAACCTAAAATATGACACACACCTCATACTAACTGTCAAAAAGTTCCACATTAAGCTAGGTCACTATACAGAGTTAAGCCATGCCTAACTGAGGCCACTAGACATTCCATAGCTAGGACTCATCTACTTTCTACCCTTCTGTATGCCTCACCAATATTCACTAATCTCAAAAAATCAGATTTAAACAAATTGGAGTCCTAATATAACAAAATTACAAGATTCGCTACTAACCTGCCTTACAGATCATATCACTACACAGCATTCCATAAACTAAATTGGATTGAACTACCCAGTCTCATATCCCTCAACTATCTAACCTTTATTCATTCCATCCTCCACCATCCATACAACTGTCCAGCACTCAAGAGCTTAGTGCACCCTTACTCAAATGGCATGCCACTAAGATCCTCCAACAAACTACTACTCAAAGCAACTAAATCTAATAATTGCTACAGTAACTCTCTATTCTCCTACCAAGTATCTAAGTCCTGGAATTCCATGCCTCAGACAATACTAAATTCTAGCAACACATCCAGACTTAAACTACTGCTTAAGGAACACCTAACCAAAAACCGTCTTTGCTCCTGCAGTAATCCAGGCTGATCATTCTGTCCTTCCTTGTTCTTACAACCAAAATATCTCTTCCCTTACTAAATTCTAACATCCAAACTATCCCTTCTCTCATGGAATTCCAGTTTCTCTCTACTTATCTCAAGCTCACTACTGCTCCTTTCTTTATCCACCTGTCTCAAGCTCACTACTGCTCCTGTCTTTATCCACCTATCTCAAGCTCACTACTGCTTCTGTCTTTATCCACCTATCTTAAGCTCACTACTGCTCCTGTCTTTATCCACCTATCTCAAGCTCACCACTGCTCCTGTCTTTATCCACCTATCTCAAGCTCACTACTGCTCCTGTCTTTATCCACCTATCTCAAGCTCACTACTGCTCCTGTCTTTATCCACCTATCTCAAGCTCACTACTGCTCCTGTCTTTATCCACCTATCTCAAGCTCACTACTGCTCCTGTCTTTATCCACCTGTCTCAAGCTCACTACTGCTCCTGTCTTTATCCACCTATCTCAAGCTCACTACTGCTCCTGTCTTTATCCACCTATCTCAAGCTCACTACTGCTCCTGTCTTTATCCACCTATCTCACGCTTCCTACAGTTTCATCATATTCCCTTCTCCTTGTACTTCACCTCAGTATTGCCTTAGCTATCACTGTTTAGAACAAGTAACACTAGTATAGCAACAATCAGCCATATTCTTGTTCATATACCAGACATGTATCTCATAAATATTTACCACCAAAACCATGATATCGATCTACTGATCAGTCATTTCTCTATGATGGCACAAGCTATTTCATGCTAGTTTATCTGTTATCTTTCTTTTTTTCCTACTTTATATTACTCTCTCAATTGTTACAGTTTATGTGTAAACTATTTACTACCAGGATTTACCAAAGTTATGTATTCTTGATTGTTATCAATTTCTTGAACTGTTTGTAATGTATTTTTGTAATGGAGCTTTTCTCCCCGGGGCTCTACTGAAAAAGGGCCACTGGCCCAGTCGGACATGCCCGGTAAACAAATATTAAATAAATAAATAAAATATGGCATGTAGGCTGCAAATATGGCACCAGATAGTAGCTGATGTGAATGCTAAAGGTGGCCATGGCAGGATATATGAGCAGGTATGCCACAGGGCCACTGACATGATCACATCTGCACAGAGAACAACTGCAGTAAGCCATGACCAGATGGTTACCAGAGGAGGGACTGCTAGGAAACCACCACTAACATCCAGTGAAGAGTTCCTGGCCAATATCATGGATCCAGACAGCTCCCGGGAGAGTGTAGTACAGTATATGCTGGATGTCTGAGCAACAGCTTCAGAGAAAGCAAGCACATACCAGGAGGAGCTTCCAGGTAGGCATTGGTACCTGAAAACTTGAATACTGTTATTTAGTAAAACAACTGAAATCAAGAATTACTTCTGTGTCACATCTCTTTTTTTTTTGGGGGGGGGTGTTGAAGATTGCTACAGTTATTAGCTTAGGTTGGAGTTGTCAGCCATGTTCTTGCTGAAGGTATAGTTAATGGTTATATAAAGGAGTAAAAGTATTATCTCCTGTTTTACTGTTAATTCTGATGATATTGCTCTTACCTCCTGCTTAACCTCTTCCGGGACTGTCTAGATTACAGAGGAGAATCTCTTCTGCTGATGGCAAACCAAACATTTTTATGTCAGTACTGCTGAGCAATTTAAAGAAATATTTTTAGTGTGTGCTGTTGATGTCAGGACTGTTGTGTGTACTGCTGCCCTGTCTGCAACAGTGGCAGTCATGTTACTTTGTTAGCATATATTGCAATAAAAATATTGTAGGTGTTAATTTGTTCCTGTGTTTGTTGCTTTATATCACATGTGATCATGACAGTGGGAGTGTGAGACCTCTGTCACCTGATGACAGTGTACCAGCAGACTCTGATGATGATGGTGGCCAAACTGAGGCACAGTTGAGGGGTGCAGAGGTTGAATCTGACACTGAAGTTAACATACAGCCATCCCTTGCAATTCCATCGAACACAGCTAGTAGGGCTATGCCTACCCATTCCAGTGAAGCCACAGATGTTGGACAAGTGGAGGGCAAGGCCATTGATCAGGGATGTGTGGCTACTGCAGCTTTAGTGCCTGTCTAGTCCGGCTGTAGCCAAATTTTGGCTGAAGTGCCATGCAAGAGGATTGATAGGGGTGCTTGGAGGAGGCCTGCTGTCCCTCCATCACCTACTGCAGGTGTCTCTTCCCGTGCCACTCAACATATGTTTAGGGCCATCATGGGCACATTTCCCTAGGTACTCCAGACAAATGTTCAGGGTTGTCGATGTGGCACAGTCAGACATGTGTGACTACCTCCACTGTGTTGCTGATTCAATGGATCAGATGAAGGACACATTGGAATGAGCAGTGTCTGCAATGGAACGTCTGCTGGGAGGGGAACGGCATCCACGTTGGTGCAGGTCAGCCACATCGTCTATTGTTAGCCAATATGGCCATGCCTGATCATGCTGTGATAGTGGCAGTACTTCCATTGTTTCATCAGTGAGTGTGCTGTCCACACCCAGACATGGCAGGCCATAGAGTCATGGTCCTGGGCATCCTTGTGAAGGAAGCTCATCCAGCAGACAACAGTTATGTGCAGGTAGCAACACTGGATCTGACTGTGGGCATGGACATGCCACTGCAGCTCCTGGCAGAGCCAGTTCTCATGGCTGAGGATGATAGTGATGAGCTGCCACCTCTACCATGTACAGCTCACATCTATCCGATATACCAAGATGTAGAGCCAGAACAGTGCTTGGCTTGTTCATGCAGACACTCACACACCAATTTCATCTGGAGGACCCCTATAGACACACACACAGCATGTCTCACTGGCCATTTGTTGGTGTATCCAACTGTCTGCCTGCTTTTCTTTCTTACTCACTCACTCTCACCAAACTTTTGTGTCAGCCTAGGCTTCCTCCCCTCCCCCCACACACACATACAATCACAACACCCTGTGCAAGTGATGATAACTCTGCCATATCCCTGTTTTCTATATTTTGGATTCAGGGATACATAAGCTTTGGGTCTGATGCTCAGGGTGTATAGCTAACTTAGTGCTTAGTATATCTGCATTTGTAGTGTTGAACTGTTAATTGTACCTTTGACATATATTTGACCTTGGAAAGTTAGACAGTTGATAACATCAACATTTCCCAACTTTATAATGAATGATCTTGTGAAGGTTGTGAAGTCAGAAACTGCAGTGTGTATCATTACTTTCTAACTTTTCTCTTTAATAATCTTTCAATACAAATGTATGGTGCCAAACTGAGGCCATGCAGCGATCATTAGTTTTTTGAGAGGAATCACTGTGTGATTCTTTGATGCCTGAGGCCTACTGCTTAGTAATGGACACGTATAAGTCAAATAAATTTCTGCTGTCACATGTTAAGGTATTGTTTGTACAAATCCCCCACCTTTTACTTGCTTACTGTACCAGCTAATGAAAATACACAGATATGCCACACATTCATATTATTGAACAATACATTCCTGGTTCGGAATGCAACAGTTGCCACAGTTTTAGTTCAGTAGCACATGACACTCCTGCACTAGCCCAGTAATCAAGAAGCCTCAATCCTCACTACTGGCAACAGCTGGGGAGGTGGGGGGCGTACACACTGGGAGGATGACAAGTGCACGCACACAGTAAAATGCAATTTCCCTTAAGAGCACATAGAGATTACAGTCATTCTGGGGGTGGTTTCTCCCTCTTTCTCCAGATCCCCAATAGGACTCCCCACTAGCACAGCTGTAGAGTTGAGATCTCAGCTGAGTAGGAAAGCTAAAACGTTCAACATCCTTTTTGTCCAACCAGTGCTTCGTATCCTTGCCCAAGTAACTGACACACACACACTTTGAGATTTGATACACACAGACACACACACACACACACACACACACACACACACACACACACACACACACACACACACACACACGGGAAAGGCTGGAACAGGTTTACAAGCTATGCCCTCTTCTTCCCGGACTATAAGGAAGTTATCACTGCCACCAGCCAGCTCTTTATCAGCTAATCTAAGGCCCTTAACAAAAGGTGTCCAAACTTACTGTCTAACATTACTATTCATCCAAATTATATTTTGACCAATGGCCAGGCTACTAAGAGTGGCCTGTACAGTGTCACCAAATAGATATACAAGTACTCTAACAGCTTAAATATCTCTAAACAGACCAGCCAGAATTGAAAGGTTTAAATATATTTAATAATAAATAATAAAAGAATAAGGCAATACTGAGTAAACAAACAGTTATTTCAGAGTTCAAAATCATGGGAAATATTTGAAATAACATTGCAGGACAGTCTCACATAAATAAAGAAAACATCTAAGCTATACTTCACTATATTCCAAACTGTATCTAAGAAAATTTGCTGTACCCATGACTTACTTACAGCAAGGCAAATGCAGAGGTGGTGAGTGGATGTTATTGTTAGGTCAAAGACAAAATACAAAATGCACTCTCTCTCTCAGAGAGTTCTTAAATTAATATCAAATATTACAGGTGGGTTAGCTTGGATGACATCACTTTTTGTCACCTGACTTTAGTTCCCAAGCTAAACCCTTTTGTCAGAAATTACCAACATTTAACATCTGTTGTGAAAATGCATAGTCTTCAGATGTTTGCATCTGCTAGAAGACATAAAACAATAAAACACAAAACAACACAGAGACCCCTAGTGAGGTCATCCTTTCTCCTGTTGACTGAAACTAACAGATAACTTCTGTTGTTTATGGCCCGTCAATAAAGTACTTCAATCTCAACTATTCTTAAGTTTGTAAGCTAATCTCTTGTTAAAATACATACATCTAAACAACTATAATAGTGTATAAAAATATCTCTTCAGCACACGTCTATGCAATAGGACATACAGTTCTAATATAGTGGTAACACAAGCAATTGCATCCTACTGATATTCACAAATGACATACAACTATTTATAACATTCCAGATATCTGGGCTGGCAATATCGCCTTCTGTCGCACTTCTATACACATCATATTAATATTCTCAAATGACTATAATTATTACAAAAATCCATATAGCTGGGCTGACAATGTGACAGCACATACAAATTAATTAAAGCAGCAACAGCCCATAACATTCTGTCTGTGTAGACTCCTATCAGTGGTTGTATTCCAAAAGTTTTGGAATTCGTAAGAGAAACCAGCACTGAGTCTACACAGATTCTTTATAGCTTGTTGAATAGCTCCAGCATATTGGATTGGTTAATTAGCAAGCAATTTTGCTGCGTATGCTGTAATTAGCATGCCACAGTATTTACCTTGCTGGTGTAGGGTTGTACGCCTCTACATGGCACTTATGTAATGTGTACATGGTAAAAATGACTGTCTAGACTTTATTGAATACCCACAAATAGTTAATATCATTCATTGTTGAAAGATGCTTATAGTGGTGTATCTTGAAATACTTTATATAGCAATAGTTGTTTCCCTCATATTTATTAGTGATGTAGGGAATATAAATTAAGGAATTTACATCTTTCTGCATAACTCATTTCACTAGTTAGTAAAATGCTGTTAATAAATCTTCTTCATACCAATTCAGGGCTTCTAAATTAACTTTTTTATAAAGACATAATTTATTGTTGTACTCAAGAATGGGCATTATACAGTAAACTCTCAGTTAACCAGCACCCTTGGGGATTGGCAGATGCAGGATAAGTGTAGTTTCTGGTTGCTTCAGAGTTAGTATTAAAAATAGACCTGACAAATACTGTACCCTATACTATACTATACCATACCATACCATAAACACTGTATTGGTTTGATTTTAATATTGAAATACAGTAATTAAAAGCCTGGCTGGAATAATAATATTTTAAACTTTTATTTCCTCTAGAAAGTGTGGCATGGGGAATGTTTTTTATTGGCATGCTGAGTGGATTGGAATTGAAGGAACTGAACAGAGAGACAGAGGGAATGCATGTATGAAAGCAGAAACAACTGTGTGTGAGAGATTAGAGAGATGTGTGAAAGCTGAAGAGAGCGTGTGCCAGAGATCGGACAGAAAGAGTGAGTGAATGCATGTATGAAAGCAGAAGCGAAAGTGTGTGAGAGATTGGAGAGATGTATGAAAGATAAAGAGTGTGTGTGTGTGTGTGTGTGTGTGTGTGTGTGTGTGTGTGTGTGTGTGTGTGTGTGTGTGTGTGTGTGTGTGTGTGTGTGTGTGTGTGTGTGTGTGTGTGTGTGTGTGTGTGTGTGTGTGTGTGTGTGTGTGTGTTCGGAGAGAGAATGCCCAATCTGATGCAAACTGAATGAGTGAGTATGGAGCAAGTGTTGACATTTTAGCAGTTTGACTTGTTCTCAGGTTGGGGAGAGAGAAAATGTATTTGTATCTTCCTTTTTAAAACTCTAAAAACATAAGGTATGTTTCTGGGGTCTATATCACATCATTGAACATACTATTGAGCAAACGCTTATTAGTCAAACATTAATAAGTGAAAAAACTAAATAGCAAAAGTTCATTTAAGCAAAATGTTTTACTGGGTTAAAAACTAGTTGGCCAACACAGCGAATCACGGAAAAACATCACCAAACAAAACCCATTGTAGTGGGGGGGGGGCTACACTCCCCCACACTAAATATGCAAACTCCGACATTGCACTACAGTGGGGAAGAGGGCAAATCCCTAATGATGGCTGACAGGTTGTTTTCCCAGCAAAATGTTTCACTTAAACGAACATTCGCTATTTACTGTTTTCTCATATTAGTGTTCGACTAATAAGAGTTCGCTAAATAGTATGTTCAATGATATGATATAGACCCATGTTTCTGTGAGGGGGAAACAAAGTGCAGCACATGAAAACTGAATTGTTCATACTGTACTGTATTTCTTCAGTTTTTTTTTTTTTGGTTGCTTGAGAGTTCTGGTTACTTGAGTTCCGATTAACTGAGAGTTGACTGTATATGTGTTTTATACAGGGTGAATAGGCAGTTACTGTCCCTTGATGTAAGATAATCATTAGGTCTTATTATTTCATTGCATAACATTGCATTAAATCTGCTTGCTTCCCAAATGAAAAGCCATTAGATACTAAAACACCCTGATCCCTAAATATCCCAACTTCCTCTAAAATTATGGAAGATAAATAGATCATAAAAGTAACCTTTGTGTTGTCGAAGTACACAACACAGCATTTATCTGTGTTGAATCATCTGTTCAGTTGATTCAGTTCAAGCATTTACTTCTAACATAAAGCTGTTAATGGCAGAAGTGATTTTTTCACGTTATGAAATAAACAACCTCTGAATCATCAGCCTACTTACTAGTCCAGCAAAATTTATTTAGAAGCATAGTAGTAAACACAATGTTAAATAATACTTGGCCCAGAACTGATCCCCTGGGACCCCTGCTTTAAAAGGTAAG
The DNA here is from genome assembly GCF_019279795.1 of Protopterus annectens. Classification (NCBI taxonomy): domain Eukaryota; kingdom Metazoa; phylum Chordata; order Ceratodontiformes; family Protopteridae; genus Protopterus; species Protopterus annectens. The sequence goes on from NC_056741.1 coordinate 519,642,234, forward strand.
TATTCCAATGTAATATCTTGTAGCATACTTGGTTGTGATTGTTGTCCTAGCCAAGACATGATCCACCTTATAATTGGCATCAGTGCCAACCGCTTTTCTCCCATTTTGTACATGGGTGCAGGGTGTCACATCAACACTGATCATCACCAAGAGCCATTTATTAATATTTGCTCTAGTCATAGTTCTATGAATAAGTAAATGAGTAGTGACTCAAATGGCTTTATATACTTATATATATTTTTAACAAGAAACAATCTTTATTGAATTATTATGAAAACAAACTATAATGACATATTTTCAGTTGCAAACATTATACATCACTTATAATCAATACATTGTCAGCCAAATATTACATAGCCCATTCAATTCCTGCCTTCCCGTAAACCTCATTCTTCCTCCAAAATATTATTCCCAATTTTTTTCTATGTGATGTGCTCCTACCCTTTTCTAAAGATCATACATTTTATTCTTTTATCAAGTATAATTGGTTTAGACTTTGATTTCCATTTTCTAATGATTGCTTTTTTGCAGCTACCAGAGTGATACTTAACAATGCCTTGTTATTTCTAGACAATTCAGATTCTGCATCCTAAATTAAAAAAAAAATAATTTCCTTAGTTACACTCATTTGCTCAATCAATATTCCTGACAGAGTACTCTGTAGGGAATTTTTTTAAGTCTGCCAGTTCATTACACTTGAAGAACAGATGCTCCTAGGTAACTCTTTCTTTCCCATTACATCTCCAACACTTGCTATCTACCTGAGGAAAAAAATCACTGGAGTCTGCTTGGGATATAAAGGTATTTATGCAAACAGTTCCAAGCAAACATTCTAAATCTTCTGGATTTTGTTGCATAATTAGCAGCTATACATATGTCCTCCCATTGTTTCTTTGTTTATCTATCTTCCCAATCTTTTCTGACCTACTCTGATTGAGTCCTGTAGTTGTCATGCAATATTTTATATGCCCTACTAATTATTGCTTTTTTAACAGCAGCTTGTTTTCTAGATTCAGTTACAACAAAACCAATGCATGTCTTTCATTTAGGATTTCCCTACTCTTGTCTCTCTTTCTGTACTCTGATAACAATTCCTTGTATAGAAGGCAATTACTTGCCTGTAATCTAAATGTTTTCTCGGCCTGTTCTTATTCCATTGCGATTCTCATCCAACTTTTGATCTTCTGTTTTCATTAACTGTTTAGATAAGGTAGAGAAAATTAACTGCCCATACTACTGTCTGTTACATCATCAGTATAACAACAGGATAATGGTAGTAATAATGAAGCTGTGTACAGGATGAAAGGTAGAATGTGGGTTGACAAACAGTTTTCTCTGTTAAAAGATGCAGCATTATGAGAACATAATGACTTATAACTTATTGATTTTAAAACTGGGTAGATTAGTTATGGGACCATATTATTGCAATTGTTTCTAGATCATTTAAGTAGGCCAATGTGAATATGAATTGAAGAGCCACACAAATTGTACTTGTAAAGAGTGGTACAGGGAAAAAGTACAGCTAGTATGTATGTACTCATATGCCTTAATTCAGTTTTATCAGAATAGAAGGCACATATAACTGATATAGTCACTCAGAATATTATAAATAATTGTTTGGCTGATAAAAATCATCAGTTTGCTAGGGTAGGGTTAAGTTTGACTAATCAATAAATTATAGATATGCTACTCAAACTGTGTAATGATTTGCTGTCAAATGGATCAAAATAGTTGACATTGCCAGATTATATATCACAAGAACATACATCATGACCTAGTATTTGGAGAATTGATTGTTCCCTGTACTACTTCCTTTTCAAACTACAGAGTTTGTCCTTTCATTAGTAACTGTAGAATTGTACTCTTCTCCTAACTGTTGATGTAAATCCCTAACCTTTTCTTTTCTATATCCTTAATGATGCAGATTAATAATGCAATACTCCCTCACCCACTTCTACTCTCAGTCCTCTAGATTTTCACAAATTTTAGTATGGATTTCTGTCTGCATTTAGATCATGATCTCTTTCTCTCCTTCTACTCCTCTTCCCACTTTTCTACAACTGTGTAATGTAACTACTTCCTGTACTGCAGTCCCCCTTTTTATTACTTTTCCTTTGACAAGTGCTACTTGTCATATTCACCTAGATGCCAATCTATTTTCAATCTGTAATCACTGTATTTCAGATATTGGTTGTACTTACCAAAGGGTCTGCTATACTTCCTTTTTTCCCCATTTTTTAAAAAATTTTCAACCAGAAACCACAATGTGTACAGAAGTAAATAAGACAATAATATATACTTTTACAGTAATATTTCACTAGCAGTAAGTTAAAATGAGCCACAATTTGTTTACTTTCCTAAATACACTGTTGGTTGAAAAAGGGTCTTGGGTGACCCAGACAGAACTTCTTGACAACAAATGCAAGTGAATAAAGAAGTAAATAAATAAATAATGTAACAATTGAATCAAATTTGCCATAATGTTACTAAATGACTCTGGAAGTTCTTGAGGATCATTATGTGGCCAAATACTCTTTAATTTGCATATCTCAAGGATAACAGGTGTATAGTATATTGTGCAAAGGTTTATCTTCAAAACCACGAATCACAGTGGTTCGAGTGCTCATATGAGCGAATCGAAACCACAAAACTATAAATGTCGACAGTCCTTAATGTTCGAAAAACAGCAAATCGAACAGCAGATTCACTGTTTTTCGAACATTAATGTCGAAGAAAAAAAAAAAACAAAAGTAATCAAGGAGTCTCAGTCCTCACCACTAACACCAGGGAGGTCATCTCCTAGAAGAGAGGAAAGAATAACTAATACACACAGTAAAGTACAATTTCCCTTAAGTGCACACAGAGATCACAGTCAGTCTGGGGCTGGTTGCTCCCTTGCTCACCAGGTCCCCAATAAGACTCCCCACTGGCACAGCTATAGGGTCCAGGTCTCAGCCTAGCTGGGCAAGCTAGAACCTCCAGTACGCTCTCTGTCCAACCAGTGCCTCATGTACTTGCCAAGTAGCTGACACAGCACACACACACTTTGAGATAAGTATTTATACAACTTCACAGACACTCATGGAAAAGGCTGACACAGATTCTCCAGCTGTACCCCTTTACCCAGACTATACGGTAGTAATTACTACCACCACCCAGCTAATAATATCAGCTACTAAAAGGCCATCCAATTATTACTGTGCAATATTATAATCCAATAGTAATTGACTATTCAGTCTAGGCTTATTGGAAGGGCTTAGACAGTAAACTCTATAAACATATGATGTACTCTAAACTTTAAAGCATAATTTATCTCTACACAAACCAGCCACAGGTAGAAGGTTTTAAAAATATTTAATAATAAATAATTAAAACACAAGACAAAACTACTACACCACGGAGATATCTAAATGTTCAGAAATCACACAGAAACTTAAAATAATACAGTAGGGCAGGTCTGATTTCAAAGACAAATACCTAATTAATCTTTACTAGCTTTAACTATTCCTACAAGAAATCACAGTGCTAAAACTTACATGTGAGCATAAGGCAGAGTGCTGATAAGTTGGATATCAAGATCAAAATGCTTCCAGTCTCTTGTGAGAAATAGTATTTAAACATTACTAACAAACATGTCTCTAAGGCCCTCCCAAATTACATCTTTTTTGACACAGGTTTTCCCAGTATTCATACTGCATCATCTTAACACCTGGTCTGAGTTCTCAGGCCACAAACTGCATTATTTAGCAATCTAACACCTGCTCAGAAACTTACAACAATACACACCATTTCACATGCATATTCTAACAGAAACCAGAGCAATAAAGCACATTCCACATCTAAATTCTGGTCATAAACTTTAGCCTTAAAACAATGGGAATGAAACCTTCATCCAGATGCACTGGAGCCGACTTGTGAAACATGAAAGGGTCACAACATGCTTCACTGGGCCAGTAGAGTGCAATGATGTCACATATTTTGCAGTTCCCCATTTCACAGTATTTTTTTACATTCAAGAAAACATGCCTGTATTTTACATTTATTTACAAATGCCAGAAATATATATCAAATTCTATTTGACTAGGCTGGCAGCCTTCGCCCATCTCTCCCCAATCGTCACATCTCCCCCCCCCTCTGGGGAACTCAAGCAAGGTTTTCAAGTGCCCTTTGAGAAACATCACTTGAGATTGTCAGGTTTATCTGGGTGTACCTCACCCCATTCCCTGTCTTGAGAGCCTATCTGCATTGACATTGCTACTCCCACTGTGGTGCTGCACTGACATATATGCTTGCAACCCCAAACTCCATCTTAGCAACTTGGCATTTTGCTGACTGGCTCTGTTTAACCATATTACAGGGTTATGATTTGTCATCACAGTGAATTTTCTTCCATACAGATAAGGCTGAAGTTTTTGTAGTTCCCACACTATGGCTAGATGTTCCTTTTTCTACCGCTGCATAGGATTCCTCCCTGGGTTGGAGCCTACGACTGAGATAAACAACTGGGTGCTCTTCTCCCTCTGAAGAAATCTGGCTAAGTACAGCCCCCACCCCATAGTTTGAAGCATCCACTTGCACAACAAATTCTTTGCTATAGTCTGGACTGGCTAACACAGGGGGTCCTCCCAAAGTTTCCTTAATCTTCTGAAATGCCTGCTCACATGCTGGGGTCCACACTACCATATCTGGCCTGTTCTTCCTTGTCAGGTCTGTGAGGGGAGCAGCTATGGTACTATAATTGGGAACTAACTTTCTGAAGTACCCTGCTGTCCCCAAGAATGCCCTCATCTGCTTTTTGGTAACAGGTGCAGGCCATGCCTGAATAGCTTCCACTTTGGTAGGTTCTGGCCTTATCTTACCACTCCCCACTCTATGTCCTAGGTAGGAGACCTCTGCCATTCCCACCTGACATTTGCTTGGCTTAATAGTCAACCTTGCCCTCTGTAGTCTGCCCAGCACCTCCCTGACATGCTGAAGGTGCTCTTGTCAGGAATGGCTGTAGATAGCAATATCATCCATGTAAGCAAGGGCAAACCCTACTGCTCCTGCTAAGATATGATGTACCAGCCTCTGGATAGTTGCTAGGGCATTCTTCATCCCAAAGGGCAGCTTTGTGAACTTATACAAGCCAAAAGGAGTCACAAAGGCTGACTTCTCTCTAGCACTGGGAGTCAAGGGCACCTGCCAGTAACCTTTGGTAAGATCAATGGTTGTAAGATACTTAGCCCCACCCAACTGCTCTAGGGCCTCATCTGTCCTAGGCATGGGGTAAGCATCTGACTCTGTGTGACTATTTAATTTTCTGTAATCCACACAGAACATGTTGCTGCCATCCTTCTTTGGCACCAACATCACTGGTGAGACCCAGGGACTGTTGGACTCTTGAATCACCCCTAGTTCCAACATATCTTGTACCACCTCTCTCAGAGACTGTTTGACTCTCTCAGGCACCCTATAAGGGGCCTGCCTGATAGGCCTTTGAGGTCCTGTATCCACCTGGTGCTGCACCAGGTGGGTGCTCTCTGGTTTCCCGGTGAACATGCCCCCAAATTCCTGCAACACTGCTCGGATTTCTCAAACCTGGGTAAGAGATAGGTGCTGGGACATTGCTACCCCTATCACCGAGGTGTCAGCCCGAGCCTCCCTGAAGAGATCAGTCACAAGATCTCTCTTAGACTCCTCCTACAATCCACTGTAAATGCTCAGCACAAGGGTCTCCCTATCATGGTAAGGTTTCATCATGTTAACATGGTACAGTTTGTGCCCCTGCTGTCTGCCTAGCACTTCCACCATGTAGTTAACATCACTTACCTTTCTTACAACTTTGTAGGGTCCCTCCCAAGCTGTTTGCAGCTTGTTGTGTCTGACAGGAATGAGAACCATCACCTGCTGCCCTACAGCATACTCTCTAGCTCAAGCATTCCTGTCATACCACACCTTTTTCTGTTGTTGGACTTCTGCCAGGTTCTCCTGGACCAGGCCCATGAGTTCCCTGAGCCTTGTCCTGAGGTTCAGGACATATGCCACAACAGACTCCTTGTGAGACTCACACTCACCTTCCCACTCATCTCAAATTAAATCTAGGGGTACCCTGTGCTCATACAGCAACTCAAAGGGTGAAAAGCCTGTGGATTCCTGGGGAACCTCTCTGTAAGCAAACCACAGATGGGGTAAATATTTGTCGCACACCCTCTTAAACTGATCTGCAAATGCCTGTAGCATGGACTTGATTGTAGAGTTTAACCTCTCAACAAGACCATTAGTCTGGGGATGGTAGGGGGTGGTCTTCATGTGCTTCACCCCACAGGACTTCCACAGACAAGCCAGCAGGTCTGACATAAAATTGGCACCTCTGTCAGACAGTATTTCATTTGGTAAACCTACCCTGCTGAACATCTCTAGCAAAGCATTTGCCACCTTCTTGGCCTCAATGGAGGACAAAGCCACTGCCTCAGGGTATTGTGTAGCATAATCTACAATCACTAGGATATATTTTTTCCCAGTGGAACTTAGGGTATTCAGAAGACCCACAATATCCATAGCTACCCTCTGAAATGGCTCCTCAGTCACAGGCAAAGTCATCAAAGGAGCTCTCACCTTGTCACCTGACTTGCACTTTTGGCACTGCTCACAGGTCCTGCAGTACCCTGTTACATCTCTGGTAATTCCAGGCCAATAGAACTTTTGCATAATACGCCTCTTTGTATGTTTTATGCCCATATGACCTGCAAAGGGAATATCATGGGCTATGGCTAAAGCTCTAGGCACTACCAACTGCTGTACTCTCTCACCTTTTAGCCCTCCCTCAGGGGTCCACTCTCTGTACAGTAACCCTTTGTTCCAGTATATGGATTCCCCCTTCCTTTGAGAATCAGGTGCCTCTCTAGCTACCTGCCTCAGGCCTTGCAATGTAGGGTCTGAGAGCTGAGCCTATCTCAAGTCTCTCCTTGTAACCCTTCCCTGCTCCCCTTCCACAGGAAGTCTGGCATCCTCTGACAGCGGTGCCTCACTGTCAGCCTGGTTACTACTACTCACCTCTACCTTTGCAGTCACACTGTCCAAGGGCACATCAGTACCCACAAGCAGCTGTGGCTCACATTCAATCTCACTGCTACAGCATAGCTCACTCCCTGAAGTAACCACCTCAGCAGTCCTGGCTGCAAGTATGCAGTCTCTCTGGGTCTCCCCCAGGCTACCAGACCCACATGCTTGTCTCCTAGCCTCACTGCATGTAACTGCATAAGTACATATTACTGCCTCAGCCAAATCCTTCCCTCTCAGGACATCTGCAGGATGGTAGTTCCATACCCCTGTTGTCTCAAGACAACCCACTGTTGGCATTTTGCCTTTCCCACTTACTGGCTCTTTCACCTTTTGTTCCTCGCCTTGCCTCCATGGACATCTGTATGCCACATGGCCCCACTGGTTGCATTCAAAACATTTAACCCTAGCTCCTGGACATGTACCTGGACTAGTGGCTTCCCCTGCTACTGGTGGATTCTGTTGGGGCAGTCTGTGCTGCCCACCATGGGTTCCTTTAGTCCCATGAGCAGTACTGGGTGTCCCTTTCCTGTACAGGGCTGCCCTGCTTGCTAGGTATAGGTCTCCCTTCTTCTCCAACTTCTCTGAAGTAGCACACTATCAGCTAACCAGATCCTCATGTCCTCAGGCAAAGTTCTAAGGGCTTGTTCCCTTACCAAAAGGTCTGCCAGCCCTTCAAAAGTGGTGACCTGACATCCACTCACCCAGCTATGAAAATAAGTGCTCAGTTCAGCAACATATTCACATACATTTTCATCAGTCTTGCGTCTATGCTCACAAAACTTTTTCCTATACATTTCAGGTGTTAGCTTAAAACATTCCAACAAGTGTCTTTTTACAGCAGTATAATCAAAACAGTCAGTGTCATGCATTTTTGCTAAAGAGGTTATAGCTTTACCATGGAGTAAGGGGATCAGGAACCATACCCAGAGCCCTTGGTCAACTTCATACTGTTTACATACCCGTTCAAACATATGAATGAAGCTATCAAAATTATCCCCCTCTTTAAACCGTGGAAGACATTTACTGATCTTTTGTGCTTCTGGGGTCCAGTTACTCCCTTCCCCATTACCTCCATGACTCTGGCAGAGAGTGAGTATTTTCCTCTCATGTCACCTCTGCTGTTCATTTTCCTCAGCTTGTAGACTCCTCATTTTTTTGGCTGCTTCTAGTTCCATATGCCTGGCCTCCAACTCAAGTCTCTTTAGCTCCAGCTGGATTTTTAAGTCCACTGCAGAAAGGTTGAGCTGTCCATTCTCCAAGGATATTGTATCTCCACTGTCAATCTGATTGTCCTCCAGGCTGCTGTTTTCTGATGCAGCTGTAACCAAGGCTGCAATCAGGTCTGCTTTAGTCAAGTTTCCATGCACTAGACCCCTAGCCTGGCACATTTCCGCCAGCTGGCTCCTTGTCAGCTTTCCATACTCTTCTGCTGACATGCTGCCTGCTCACCCTGACTAACACTAATCTAACAAAAGAAATAAAACAATTGTGATCTGAACTCTGTGTATACACTGCGTGGCTGTTTTAGAGTACAAAACACTTTTAGAGATCACTGTACATAAGCTACAAGAATTCGCTCTACCCACACCACTACAAGCGAATTAGTATGTGAAGTAGATCCCACCACTGCAAACCACTTGTGACGACCGTGCCCTGGCCCAGCAATTAAGGAGCCTCAATCCTCACCACTAACACTAGGGAGTTTGTCTCCTAGAATAGAGGAAAGGAGAACTAATACACACAGTAAAGTACAATTTCCCTTAAGTGCACACAGAGATCACAGTCAGTCTGGGGCTGGTTGCTCCCTTGCTCACCAGGTCCCCAACAAGACTCCCCACTGGCACAACTATAGGGTCCAGGTCTCAGTCTAGCTGGGCAAGTTAGAACCTCCAGTACCCTCTCTGTCCAACCAGTGCTTCGTGTCCCTGCCAAGTAGCTGACACAACGCACACACACTTTGAGATAAGTATTTATACAACTTCACAGACACTCCTGGGAAAGGCTGACACAGATTCTCCAGCTGTGCCCCTTTACCCAGACTACACAGTAGTAATTGCTACCACCACCCAGCTAATAATATCAGCTACTAAAAGGCCCTTAAAAGGGTGCCCAATTATTACTGTGCAATATTCTAATCCAATAGTAATGTGACTATTTAGTCTAGGCTTATTGGAAGGGCTTAGACAGTAAACTGTATAAATATATAATCTACTCTACATAAACCAGCCACAGGTAGAAGGATTTAAAAATATTTAATAATAAATAATTAAAACACAAGACAAAACTACTACACCACGGAGATATGTAAGAGTTCAGAGATCACACAGAAACTTAAAATAATACAGTAGGACAGGTCTGAGTTCAAAGAAAAATACCTAATTAATCTTTACTAGCTTTAAATATTCCTACAAGAAATCACAGTGCTAAAACTTACATGTGAGCATAAGGCAGAGTGCTGATAAGTTGGATATCAAGATCAAAATGCTCCCAGTCTCTTGTGAGAAGTAGTATTTAAACATTACTAACAAACATGTCTCTAAGGCCCTCCCAAATTACATCATTTTTGACACTTAGGTTTTCCCAGTATTCATTTTGCGTCATCTTAACATCTGGCCTGAGTTCTCATGCCACAAACTGCATTATTTAGCAATTTAACACCTGCTCAGAAACTTACAACAATACAAGGCATTTCACATGTATATTCTAACAGAAACCAGAGCAATAAAGCGCATTCCACATCTAAATTCTGGTTATAAACTTTAGCCTTAAAACAATGGGCAAGAAACCTTCATCCAGATGCACTGGAGCTGACTTGTAAAACATGAAAGGGTCACAACATGCTTCACTGGGCCAGTAGAGTGCAATGATGTCATATATTTTGCAGTTCCACATTTCACAGTATTCTTTTACATTCAAGAAAACATGCCTTTATTTAAAATTTATTTACAAATGCCAGAAATATATATCAAATTCTATTTGACTAGGCTGGCAGCCTTCGCCCATCTCTCCCCAATTGTCACAACATGGTAGAGGATTTTTTTTTTTTTTTTTGTGATTGGCTACAGAAAACAGGTCAAATGCACATTGCGGCAAGTAAAATAAGAGATAGAATACTGTTTTGGGATAGAACAATGGAGAAATTAAAATTCAGAATTCAGAAGGATGAACTATTATGAGAGTTAGAATGTACAATGAGTGTATATTTTGACTCATAATGGTAAGGAAAACAGCTATGATAATTCCTTTCTTTTTGGATTTAGTGAGAAGTTAGTTGTATCAGGATTTTGCTGTTGCAATACAGAAAGAAAAGTCAAGAGACAACCAGAGATTCAAAATGCTGCTAAAAGTACAAGGTGGATTGGGAATACTTTGAAAGTTTAAACAATCTGAACCTGTGCCCATTACAACACACAAGGGTGAGGAGCAATCGAGATCATTTTATACGGTTCCAGAAGATAATAATAATAAAATAAGTCCTTGTTAGGCATTAACATCACAAATAACTGTCAGCATATTACATATAATGGTATAAGGATTATGCAATAGACATGGCACATGATTGTAAAAAACTACTCTCTATACAAATGAAGTACTCCTATATAATGATTAACTGTAACACAGCATTATGGCTGGAGAAACTCACTTATACAGAGAGGAAGGCTTTTAGAATCTAGCTCACAGCATCATCATCTCATCATGTTCTTTCGGCTGTTCCCGTTAGGGGTCGCCACAGTGGATCATCTGTTTCCATTTCTTCCTGTCCTCTGCATCATGCTCTTTCACACCAACCGCCTGCATGTCCTCTCTCACCACATCCATAAACCTCATCTTAGGCCTTCCTCTTTTCCTCTTACCTGGCAGCACCATTCTTAGCATCCTTTTCCCAATATACCCAGCATCCCTCCTCAGCACATGTCCAAACCAACGCAATCTCGCCTCTCTTGCTTTGTCTCCAAACTGTCCAACCTGAGCTGACCCTCTAATATACTGATTCCTAATCCTGTCCATCCTAGTCACACCCAGTGCAAACCTTAACATCTTTAACTCTGCCACATCCAGCTCTGATTCCTGCCTTTTCGACAATGCTACAGTCTCCAACCCATATAACATAGCTGGTCTCTCTACCCTCTTGTAGACCTTCCCTTTCACTCTTATTGGTACCCGTCTGTCACAAATCACTCCTGACACTCTTCTCCACCCATTCCACCCTGCCTGTACTCTCTTCTTCACCTCTCTTCCACACTCACCATTACTCTGAACTGTTGATCCCAAGTACTTAAACTCATCCACCTTTACCAACTCTACTCCCTGCATCCTCACCATTCCTCTACCCTCCCTCTCATTTACACACATATATTCTGTTTTAGCCCTGCTGACCTTCATTCCTCTCCTCTCTAAAGCATATCTCCACCTCTCCAGGGTCTCCTCAACCTGGTTCCTACTCTCACTACATATCACAATGTCATCTGCAAACATCATAGTCCATGGGGCCTCCTGTCTAATCTCATCTATCAACCTGTCCATCACCACTGCAAATAAGAAAGAGTTCAGAGCTGATCCTTGATGTAAACCCACATCCATCTTAAATGTATCTGTCACTCCCACCGCAGTCCTCACCAATGTCACACTACCCTTGTACATATCCTGTACCACTCTTACATACTTCTCTGCCACTCCCGACTTCCTCATACAGTACCACAACTTCTTTCTAGGCACCCTGTCATATGTTTTCTTTAAGTCCACAAAGACACAATGCAACTCCTTCTGACCTTTTCTGTATTTCTCCAACAACACTCTCAGATCAAATATTGCATCTGTAGTGCTCTTTCCTGCCACAAAACCATACTGCTGATCACTAGTCATCACCTCCCTTCTTAACCTAGCTTCCACTACTCTTTCCCATAACTTCAAGCTGTGACTGATCAATTTTATCCCTCTGTAGTTACTGCAGCTCTGTACATCACCTTTATTCTTAAAGATAGGTACCAAAACACTTTTTCTCCACTCATCAGGCATTCTCTGACTTTCCAAAATTTCATTAAATAATCTGGTTAAAAATTCCACTGTCATTTCTCCTAAGCACCTCCATGCTTCCACTGGTATGTCATCTGGGCCAACAGCCTTTCCATTCTTCATCCTCTTCATAGCCGTCCTTACTTCCTAATTGCTAATCTGCTTCACTTCCTGATTCACTATCCCCACATCATCCAACCTTCTCTCTCTCTCATTCTCTTCATTCATCAGCCCTTCAAAGTACTCTTTCCATCTACTCAACACACTCTCCTCACTTGTGAGTACATTTCTCTCACTGTTCTTTATCACCCTTACCTGCTGCACATCTTTCCCAGCTCTGTCCCTCTGTCTAGCCAATCGGTACAGTCCTTTTCTCCCTCTTTAGTGTCCAACCTCTCATACAACTCTCTATATGCCTTATCCTTAGCCTTCGCCACCTCTCTCTTTGCCGTGTGCCTCATCTCCTTATACTCATGTCTACTTTCTTCATCTCTTTGACAATCCCATTTCTTCTTCACCAGCCTCTTCCTCTGTATACTCTCCTGTACTTTCTCATTCCACCACCATGTCTCCTTGTCCTTCTTCCTCTGTCCGGATGTCACACTAAGCACCTTCCTAGCAGTCTCCCTTACTAGCTCTGCTGTAGTTACCCAGCTATTTGGTAACTCTTCATTGCCTCCCAGTGCCTGTCTTAACTCTTCCCTGAACTCCATCTCACAATCACCCTTTTTTAACTTCCACCATTTAATCCTTGGCACTGCTTTCACACTCCTCCTCTGCTTCTTGATCACCAACATCATCCTGCAGACCACCATTCTATGCTGCTTAACTACACTTTCCCCAGTCATCACTTTACAGTCTCCAATCTCCTTCAGACTGGCTCACCTACATAGGATATAATCCACCTGTGTGCATCTTCCTCCACTCTTGTACGTCACCCTATGCTCCTCCTTCTTCTTAAAATACGTATTCACCACAGCCATGTCCATCCTTTTCACAAAATTCACAATCATCTGACCTTCTGCATTCCTCTCCTTAACACCATACCTACCCATCACTTCCTCATCCCCTCTGTTCACTTCACCAACATGCCCATTGAAGTCCGCTCCAATCACTAGTCTCTCACCCTTGGGTAGACTCACCACCACTTCATCCAACTCACTCCAAAATATTTCTTTCTCATCCATCGCACACCCAACTTGTGGAGCATATGCACTAACAACATTCATCATTACACCATCAATTTCAAGCTTCATAAACATCACTCTATCAGACACTCTCTTCACCTCCAAAACACTCTTGGCATACTGTTCCGTTAGGATAACCCCTACCCTATTTCATCTGCCATTCACACCATGATAGAATAATTTGAACCCGCCTCCTATACACTTGGCCTTACTTCCCTTCCATCTCGTCTCTTGCACGCACAATATATCAACCTTCCTTCTCTCCAATCATACCAGCTAGCTCTCTCCCTATACCACACAGCAATGCACAAAAAATGGTTTTATAACTGGACATAGGAGAATATATAGAATTGAATGTTTTGCCAAGTGAAGTGAAAGCAAATGCATCCCCAAGACATTTTTAATTAATTGGGGAAACAGATATATGGTAATAAGCCTTATGGGTAGTAACCTGTTCAGAGCTATTAACTTATTTTATATATTTTGTTGCCTGTTTTCTGATTTGAAGAAAGTAACTATAATAGCAAACTCTGGGTTAAATCATGTTTCCAAGCATGGTAAGAAAACTTGGAGGAACAGCACTACAATGCCTTATTACAGATATTCAGTGTAATTTAATAAAAGGATGCATAAAACATTAGAATGCAAAAATGAAATGTGAAGAGAATAGGTAGCTAGCTGAAATAAATTCCCAAGAAAAGCTGAACTGCAGGTTCAACTGAGGATTGTTGGTACTTCAGGGTGCCAAAAAGCTTTCTTATTTTCGTATGTATTTACTTACTTATAATTTGTTGACTGGAGATAGAGTACTGATCCAGCTGGACTGCAGTACTGATTAAAGTTTTCTAATTTATTTATTTGCCATTTGTTGACAGGCGTATCATTTTCAGGCACATCCTGGGGTTGTTACTCATACTGATGATATGAGTAATGGCCCATTTACTTGTAGAATAGCCTATTCTCTGACATCATAATGCATGAAGAAACATATGGTGATGAAGTTAAATAAAGAGCGAACTGTTTACCAGCTGCCATGGGGAATGATAATGTGGTAGGCATCTGGGTAAGAGAGAGATGGAATTTCAGTTGGTACTTCAGGGTGCCAAAAAACAAAAGTGGTGAAACAAGTATAGAGAGAGTTCTGCAGTAATGGAACTCAACAGAAAAGACAAAGCACCCATCAAATAAGCGCTTATGAGATACAGCAAGTAAAATGTGGCCGAAAGGAGTTAGCTGCAAGTTAAAAATTATGAGTAAATTGCACCTAATTATTTATTTACTTGTGTGCAGATATGATGACTAATAACCAGAGCATGGAGAGGAAATCTGGAAATGAGTAGAATAAATCAAGAGTCTGTGACCAGTTGTCACTACAATGTAAGTGGGATATACTGAGTTAATTAAAGGAAGAAAAGTGATATAAATCATGTGCACAAAGACAAGGAGCAGAAACATATTTTGGTGCTATCTTCCCTGCAGGCACTGTTGTTTCACTTGATACATTATCAGTCACACATTATATAATACTTGCTAAACTGAAGGGTTGTGAAACAACATCATGCATTAAGCAAACCAGTGCAGGGTTCTAACACTTCAATTTTCATACTGTGTGACCCTGAACAAGTTCCTTAACTACTGTGTGTTCAGATGACAGGACTAAAGCTGATTAACACTAAATGAATATTACCCCAATTTATGGGTTAGTTTTGAGCAGAAACTGGAACAATGTTGATTGTATCTGCATCATGTGGAGAGTGCTAATGTTATGATTTGTTCTGCTTAGAATGTCATGCTGGTAGGGCAGTAACCATTTTGGTAAGATTTAGTTTCATCCAAGTCTTTTCCTTTCATAAATGTGTCACATTTTGATGTTATTTTGTATTTCCTTTTGCTTCACTTTCCACTCCTTCCTGACGTAGAATAGCAAAGATCTTCCATTGTACACCATTGTGCTCTTGCAGTAAATACCTGACAGCACCTATATTTGCATAATCAGCATTCTTTTCACTTGTATATAATTCTAGCTTTGTATAAATAGATATTTTTCCTTGTTAGTATGTTATGTTTATGATTCTGCTTAGTATTTTGTGTACTCATATTGAACTGAAATGTCTCTCTTATTTATGTAGTGCTCTGATTGTATACATTGTACGAGATCATACCATTCCTGAAGAAGTCCCCCTCTTGGTTCAGTGAATTGCCTTGCTAATCAAATCCAAATAAATACATAAAGTAAATAAGTAAATCACTAAGCCACTAAATAAATAAATAACTAACCCTGGGATTCAAAAACATGGTAGGTGCAGTTGCAGCCAGCTTGTCATTGTACCTTCTTTTTGCACTATGAGGCCTAGAGCTTATTAATAATTAAGAGCTTGGGGAAATTAGTGTGAGATGGTTAACTTATTAAATATCCCATGTCAGGCTGCAGCAGGGTCTGTGATCAGAGCATGTAATACTCAGGTTTGGCTGTAGGGAAAGATGAGGAAAGCTAGTACACATCTGATGTGTATGAAGTGCAAAGAAAGAGAATTTGGGTGGACGTCCTAAATGGCCCTATACTCGGGTTCTCATTTATTTTTGACCAAATGAAAAGATGGAATTGGAAATATAGGAAAGTAATGAAAAATGGCAAAAACATCAGAGGATAGAACATAATGTAAAAACCTAAGGAATGAGTAGAATGGAGGTAGAAAAGGTGGGGTAAAGTTATTATGATATTTGATTAAATATACATTTGGCTGAAAAAAGAAATCAGTGATCACAAATGATTGGAAACATATTCGACTGAATCACAATTGACTGAAAATATTCTACACAACAATTAATTCTGTGAATACCACACACTGATGCTATCTATGTATTTAGGTAAGGCAGGTGTTACTTAAACTGCATCTGTGGTGCTGCAGCTTTAACTTTGGTATCCCACTGGCTAATGAGGTCAGGATGACATTTTGTAGGTCACTATAGTGAAGGTGAACTTGCTAACCATTGTGGGGTATGCCCATAATACCTGTTACAGCTGTCGCCACAGAATTCCAGGCCTCTTAAATATATTGAGGGCACTTATACCCCTCCTGCAGTAGTCTTTGGTGGTGGTCATGGTGGAGTCTACAGATGTACCACCACTGACCCCTGCAAGGTATGCACCATTTCCCTCAACTTTAGTAGACATGACTTTTCTTGCAAAAATACCAGAGAAATGTTGCGGCTGCAGCCATACTGTAGTTTGCCAACTGCTATGCAGTGTGAGGTAATTAATTTGTATCACCCATTGCAGAACTCTCAAATATAGGTACTATATTCTAATACTTGTACATTGAATTATAAAGTGTAAAACATGACAGCACTGCCTCTGCTTATAAGCCACGAGCACACCATTTCTATTAGGTGAGATGTGGAATTACATATATCACCCAGGAATCATAGGGTGAACCAGATATCATATACAGTGCTGCTCCCAGGTATTTAGGCAAGTGCACAAATCTGTGCAGTAGTGTACGTGAAGTTTTGGGAATAAGAGTAATCTGGACAGGATAATTCCTTGTGTCCTTATTTGCATAATCACTGCACCTAGACACCAGAGTTAGCATGATTTAAACTTGAGGGAAGACAATGAACCTCATCATGCTGTAGAAGAAATCAGAGCTGCTAGATAAGTAGCTGCTATAGGTGATTTTACTACCTGACAAGTGCTGGGTCATGACTTGTATGAGGTAAATGCTACTATTTCAGTTTCACATTTGCAACTATAGCTATATCTAGCTGTTGTTTTACTTGTGTATATAATACATCAGTTCTGACGTTGGTTTTATGAGTTGTTGAATTAGGGAAAGGACAGTATTAGAAGGCTAAGGTTATTGTTGTGCTGAAGGAATGTTAAGCATAATAGGAAACACAACCAGCAGTAAGTACTCAGAGTTGATGTAAAGGCATTCAGGCTTGCCTTGTAGTAGAATTTTGGGTCAAATCTTGTGCCTGCTGTATAGCTTATAACTGTACCATCTGTACAAGTGTTTTTAATAATAAGAGGAAACATTTGTCTCAGTGTGGCGAGTAGAAATCTTAAGGTTTTTGTGGAGTGGGGAAATTTTGTCAGTAGAGTTAAGGGCCTGGCATTGTGCAAACTGTCTTGATAGACATGTATGACTTTCAGACACACCACTAATATAGTATGCAGACAAGGGGAAAACAATGTGGTAAAAGTTTGCCTGAATCAGTCATTACCATCATTCCAATACCACTTTTTTGATGCTAACAGAAAAATGCCTACTAAGGATAAAAAAAGAACAATGACTGTGTCAAGAAAGTAAGACCAAGTTCTGTAAGGCAGAGAACGAGGTGGTAGAACAAGCCTTCTGTTCCCATGGCTAACGGGTCTTTTGGAAAGATGCTGTCATCTGGGCCTACTGATATTGTATCTAGAATCTTGTTACAGGCATGAATGCTGTAGGTGGCCAGGACTCTACATATGAAGTGATCCATTGAAGGGCCATTGACATTATGTCTGCTGCGGAGAAAAGAGCTGTTCACCTTGCAAGGGAAGGTAGTTTGACAGAAAGTGGGTCCATTAGTGTAGAGTGTGTGTGTGTGTGTGTGTGTGTTGGACACAGGGAATGTGACCACTGGCTCCTCCATACCGACCATGGACACAGTCTATGTGCTGGTGGACACCAAAGAGACACACACTCCACAAAGATGATAGGCTACTGGGAAACACTCACCATCAGGGAAGTGAGATACCCCCAAATGGACAATCATCAGAATCTTGCAAAAGCCTCACAGGGCATAGAGGCCTACGGGGGGGGGGGGTTAGTATGAATGCTCATTGGAGACATGGTTATCACTCTTTCCGTGATGTTGCTGTGTCAGTGGGTGTAATCCAGTGTATGTGCAGGTCAATCATGGGTAGTACCACCACAGCAATTTTAAAATTAGTACAGCTGAATCAAGGAAAGTAGTCCTGTACTTTGTGTAGAAGTACACAGCTATCAATGTTCAAGAGATGGTATTTAAAAAAAAAAAAAAAACTGTTGACAGTTTTCTGAAGAACTAACTGCTCAAGGAAAGTGTGGATTTAAAGGCTTTGCAATAATACATCAGTAGAGAGAGAAAACTGAAGGAAAATGAAGGAAAAAGGAAAGGCAAAATTACATTATGTTGTGGGGAAAAGCAGCCTTGCTTGAAAAACAAAATCACAACAACCTAGCAATTTTGGTGCAGAACAAATTATAAAATAATTTAAACCAAAAGGAATAAGTACTGTGTAAAACAGAAATATGAACAATATATTTTTGTTGTCTGTTGAAATGAAAACTGTGTGTGTGTGTGTGTGTGTGTGTGTGTGTGTGTTCCACAGTGCAGTAAATATTTTGTATATCAATTCTGCCACTGTAGCGATCTGTAATTTTACCCAGATTTTGCTTAGCTAATATTGCCATCTGGTGGCAAGTTTTAAGTTTGCAATATATTTTTTAAGTTGGCTCTGAATGCTTCAGTGGCTACAGAGACCTTTACTGTTCAGATTCTCGTTTATATTAGCAAATGCTATTTCTGACAGCAGAGTACAAGGATTAATTCCATAGTTTACAGACAGCTTTTTTCCAGATTTGTAGTATCAGTTTGCTAGCAATGTACCTAATAAGCTTTGGACAATACAGTACTCTCTAAACTGTCAGAGCAAGCTTGCCTCGATGTCAGTACTGGATTATAATGATGTAATGTGACACAGTGGTTGTACTGTGTTTATAACGGGTACAGTTTTGTCTCCCGTATCCACAGGAAATGAACAGCTACAGCTCAAGGGCATGGAGTGCAAAATCCGTCTATAAATAGAAAGCAGAAGCACAATAAAAAGAATGTCAGCGAGAAATCTTGGCAGGATCACTGAATAAAGCATTTGAGTCTTTCTCAGTTATAGCTCACAGATGCATTTACTGCTTGCTGCTATGTATAACTAAATGCAAAAAGTCTGGCCACATTGCGGAATTCAGCAGAGACATTGCTATATAATGACTAAAATGCAGATTTGAAGGCTGAAAGATTCACCTTCATTTCTATGCACCGCCAGTTGCAAATATGTTAGCTTGATAACACTACTGTACAGAGGCTCTGTTCCATTGTCATTTTTATTTTCCATGTATCATCTTTGTGTCATTCATGATTATTTTTAATTCTGCTTCCCTGAATTATCAAGAGTTACTGTAACTTGGTATTCTCCTTAACTACAAAGCAAATTACTTTTCATTATGGGGTATTATAGCCACACTGTGCAACTGCTTGTCTGCCTAGTTCTCATGAAATAAACAAATAAATATAAATAAAATCATACTGGTGCACAGGAAGTTAGAAAACAAATGTCAACATATTTTTTTATTTTATTTACTTATTTTATTTTTGACAGATTAGGTGGTGGCTAGATCCAAACAGGTTCTTTCTTGGCCATATCCCAGAAGTATATACAAATAAAACATGCTGAACAGAAGTTTTACAGCATGTATGAAAATGTTTAGTGCAAAAATATGCACAAAGATATTCCACATCAACAGTGTTTATCTACAGTTGTAGTTATAATTCTCTAACAAATAACACTGTAAAAGAAAAAAAAGGTAAATTGATCACATTTAAAGTCAAGCTTGACATCTCCAAGAGCCATTAGTCAATGCAGATTTCTCCTGTAAGATGGTATTACACTTTCAGCCCACAAAATTGTTCCTTGCCAACTACATTTGGCTTTGTTGAAAATAAATGGTCTTTTCTTAGTGGAAAATATAGATGCCATAGAATGTTCCGCTATAGTTATGGGCATTATTTTTAAGTTTCAGCTCAAAAACAAATGGAAAAAGGTCTTGGTGTACAAACCCTAAACTAGAAACAAACTGCACCCCTAGGAAATCATGTGAGGCTTCTCCAGTTAAAAAATGGATCGCAGGTGAATGTAAAGTAAATAATTTATTGTGTACAAAAGTACAGTTTAGTGCACACAGGTGGCATGCTCCTTTTACATGCACTTTTGGCCTGAATACCCTCAGGACTTCATCAGAACAAAATGGTGATCCCTGTGTTCTGACTCATACAAATGCAAGATAAATGTCACATGATAACAAATCAATGAATTTTTAAAAAATTCCATTTTGCAATTTTGGAAGTAGTACCCCGTGATCTTTGGGGAGGGGCCTGGGAGACTAAGCTGGAGTACAGAGATTTTCAAATGGCAGTTCATGTTGAATGTAACAGTTTTTCCTGGCATCATTGCTACCACTTCAGTTTTTAAATTAAGAAATGCCAAGCTTGAACACCCAGGGAGAGTTTATAGTTTTCAGAATAAGGTTTATATACACTATTTTATATCCTGTGCATATTGGAGTAATTATCTTTAATATTAGGATTTTTTTGTATTTTTTTACACTCAGTATTAATATATGTGTTATTTCTAAACCATTGTTTTCACTTGAAAACAATGATTGTTGTATGGATTTTATCAGTAGTAACATTATGTGTATTTACAGTTATTGTGGGTTTTTGGCAACCTGATTAGTTGCTAGTACCAAGACAGTATTTTTTTTTAAACTGAGGGAACTTGGGGTTGTATTTGAATTCATTTTACATATTTTATACATTTTATTCACATATAACATTTTATTTACTTTACTCACTGGCTCACTAATGTTACTTTTTATGTGGGAGGCACTGTGCCTTTAAGAAAGCATCAACTAATTGATTCCTTATCATGCAACCTTCATCTAGTATTTAAATGTGATCACTATTTTGTTCTGATGAAGTCCTGATAGTATTCAGGATGAAAGTGCATGATAAAGGAGTGTGGCACCTGTGTGTACTAAACTGTATTTTTCTACACAATAAAGGATTTACTTTACATTTGTCTCAGATTTGTTTTTTAACTGGAGAAGCCTCACACAATTGCCCAGGGGTGCGGTTTGTTGTTTTAAGTTTCAGCTCACTTATCCCGAAGAGCTTATTTCATTGAGAAAGTGGTGCTGAAGGATAAAAATAAAAGACAACATAGAATTAAAGAGTTCTGAAGTTATGGCTCAAGCCAATTTGGGAAGTGTCTGCTGTTCAGCACCTTGTAGAATAAGTGGTATGTTGTCTAAATGAGTCTGTCATGTATAAAAAGCCATCCAGTCCTTGTTAAGGATATGTAGTGGTATGCATTCAAGGGAGCTGAAGTATAATCCTGAAAACTTTTCATTTTTTTGAGGGTATGAAAAATAAATGGAGGCATAACTGAGAATGGCTAAACCATACTCCACTGTGTTAACAATAAACGAGCCCTCACAAAGAGTAGTTATCACTTCCCTGGTGATCTTCAATTTGTTAAGTTTTTCATGAGTTTTGTTTATATGTAAGGAGAATGCAAACAATAGGCTAAGGCAGAGTCAAAAGTAGTTGAAGGTGTTAACTGTTTCTGTCACTTCACTTGTATGTGTAAGAACGTGCTGCAGCGGGTTGGGACTTAAGTTTTGTATTTATTTGAAGTAAATAGCATCACTTTTCTCTTAGGAAAGCCAGTGTGGACCTGCTCCTGTTTAAATCAATGAAAGGTGCTTCTTAGATTCCTTGTGCATGAGACGCTGAGGAAGGTGTAATGGTGTTCCATTCTGATCACACTGAGAGAGCACCTCTTTACACAAATGCTGGCTTTGGCATAATGGGTAAGGTCTTCACCTCATCATCACAAGATACTGGATTTGATTCTGACCTCTGATTACTAGCTAGGCCTAAAATAGTCCAGGACAGTTAGCCTACTTTGCATCTATGAATATGACATAGTAAGCTAGGGAGCATCAGGCCCTGTACACTGAGATAATATAAATGGAATCCTGATTGGTTGAAATTGTATCAGTATTATTTTTCTCTGAAGTGTCTGCCCCAAAGGTCACTACAGAAGCACTGAGCAGCAACTATATTAATGCCTTACTTCCCTAGTTCACATATAAACAGGAGGAGGACTATCTGTGTTTATTTTTTGTTTAGAAAGAGGGTAAGAGGGAAAAGAACAAGAATAAGTAGCATGGTGAGGTGCATTTAGGACAGAGAATTGGTGAGGTAATATGATGATGAAGGGTTACAGGAAACAAGTAAGTTCATAGTTTTACCCAAGCCAACATGATGGAACTCCTGCCATATCTTTCTGACTAGCTCACTTATCCATTTTCTGTTACAGTGTTAAATGCCTTTCTAAAATCAAATTAGAATATCCAATATAACTGCAGAATCCTTCCCTGTAGTACAGATAATGCAAGGCAGAAGACAAAACAAGAAGCCAAAATCAAACAGATCTCTGTAATTGTATTTCTTTGTTTGTATGGTTTTCAGTTTTTTTTTTTTAAGGAATATTCACTGGGCATGTGCAAAATGGCATCAATAGGTCCTTTCCAGTCTGTTACCCTTATTACCCAGTTAGAAATCTCTATTACATTTTCGGGTGTGATTTAAGAAAACATGTTGCCTTTTATCTACTACTAAATTAGTTTCCTGATATTCAAAAAGTTTTGCTTTCATCATTGGATCATATTAATGGTTTTCTGTATTTGCAAAATATTAACACTGGCAGTGTAAATTTGACATTACCATGTCAAGGCACAATTATCAGGGGAGCAATGGTTCCATGGGAATAGTTAACATTCATTGGATTTAGCAGGAGCCATGACATTTGTTAGCTTTTTTTAAAATAATTCTGTTTTAATGGGGGAGGGGGGATTATTTCTCCTAATCCTCAAGCCCCACTCTCAATCTTAAAAAAAAAATAGAGGTAGGTAGGAAGTTAAGGGGCAGCAGTCTCCCCTCTTACAAATGTAATTATCCAAAAATCTGTCTGTCTTTGTCAGTGTATTTACCTATTTCTCTGTTTAGAAATCTTATTTCTCTGTTTATGTACCAGACTTTCTTTCTTTCTTTCTTCCTATTTAAACTTAAACTGGACCACTCTCTATGCACAATAACCATTCACTTACTATTCTGGACCTGCACTTCACTGAATTTTTCTTACAAGAGAAGACACACTGAAAGAGTTAACTACAGACTCTGCTACATGACTGGATTACCTTGTGCTGGTTTATGTCATGTTGCTGCTTATCTGGACACAGTCTCAGGAAGCCTGTCATAAAATGTCTGCACTAGTAGTTCAGAACAGAACTGGTGCCACTGATGTATAAATCCCAGATTTATGCACAAAGGATTCTCTCATGCTTCAGGTATTTGGGATAGAAATGTAGAACTGCAGAATGAGAGGCATTTTGACTGCACAGATTATGTCTTTTGCATCAGACCTCAAACAGTTGGCCCCTTTTGGCTGTAGTTAAACAAATGACAAAAGTGTCTTAACTAGTCCTGGAAAACAACAGAGGAATAATTTATTGAAAAGATTGAGTTTGATTACAGATTTTACTGCAAAATATATAAGTTAAATGTATAACAATATAAGTCACATCCTGAAGTGTTTGCATAATTTTCATAAACTGGATGTGCATATCCATATTGCAATCATGACAATTTGCTGAATCCTGAATCCTGGAGTCACACAGCCATTTGAAACAAATTTATTAAGCATTTTTTCACATTCATCAGATACATGTAAGTGTAATCTGTCTTGCAGAGAGGCAAAAATTTACCCTGGGATTCATTAACATTAATGCAGGCTTTGTGTGAAGCCTACACGATTACAGCACGTTAGACTAAATATGCATGGATACACAAAATTGGGAGATTGTACACAGAATACAATGTTAATAGTGCAGATATAAGTACAAGGGGAGGGTAAATGGAAAAAATGTACTTAGTTAATGCATTCAAATGTGATGATGTCACAAAGAAACATTCTGAAAAGAAAGATGTCCATATTGCTGGTAATAATAAATACTCCTGTTCCAATTGTTTGCTCATATAACTTACGTGAAAACAGACATGCTGACAATGGAGGTGAGAGGGACACAAAGTAACATTGTAAGAAAGGGGAGTAAATATGTTAATGTTGATGACATCAGTTGTAAGGACAGAGGCTACATATGGGTCATTCACATACAGTGCAGTTATTGAATGTGACGTGTATATACAGGAAATGTATGTGTGATAACTAACTGTAGTGCTGTATCCTCCACATGTCCTTCTATTCATGTGCTGGTATATCCATAACATGAGGGAGTCTGCCTCTGGTTGTCTCATACATCTGGCCATTCTACAAAAGATAAATGCTACTGCGAAGGTATGTGCGATAGCCCACATCACTCAGCGAACTTTGGCCATAAATGGATATCAGGTATAAAGCAGAAGTCAGCACGCACCTACCTCAGAACTTTTCTACCACCTGTGTGACTGCCAGCTCTGGTCGTCACTCACTTGGAATAGTAACTTTATGCATGTCCATGTTCAGGTAAGTACCCCATAGGGGTTTTGTTACTTTCTTGCTACTGTGTTGTGGGTAAATGTCAGGTAGAAAGGGCAAGTGTCGGTGTAGAAGGCAGATTCCACATAAAGACTCACATGAGCTCTGTCTATTCTGTCTAGGCCAAGACCACGACCATATCACTTGTGAGATCTGTCAGGCATTTGTACTTAAAACTATTAGGAGCTGTCTGGCCACTCCAAAACTTTACCTAGAGAATCAGCGTTTGAAATGCTTAGCTAAAGACATGGACCCAACGTAAGGAACTTCGGCGGAGCCAACCATGAAAAAGGCCAAAACGTCTAGGCCTGATGCTACGACTGCACCCTCTACTCTGGCCATACCTCTCAAGGCTGGTAAAGGACCGGAGTCCGAGTTGGAATCCCAGAGGGAGTTGCAAGTGTCCTACTCAGGTGCCAGGTGGGAACCAAGGCTTATCATCTTCAAGGGCCCGCATGGGGTTTCCCAAATCGTTGTTCGGGAAGACGTTGTTTCGGACATCATAAAATGTTGCCTGACGTCTGGCCCTCCTTTTCTTCATTGAATCTCAGACACTTCTCTGTCAGATGCTCCCAAAAAGAAGAAGCAGAAAACAAAACATACTGCTCCTTCTAAGGTGACCGTACCATCGGACCAAACCCCCGACTAGCAGGCCTTTACCCAAGGCCTACTTAATGCCTTTGTAGCCTTACTCCAGGCCTCTGCTCCTGCCCAGGCCCCTTCAGTCTCCACTCCAAAGAGTAAAGTGTTGCCTGATATTTCTTCTGAGAAAGAGGATTCTTCAGGGGATGAATTCCTCACTTCCACCTCTAAAATTGCTTCCTGAGAGGAGGTGTCAAATGGAACTGATTTCCCTGGGGAAGAAATTACATTTGGAGAGACAATAATTCAAATGAAAGACCTTTTTAAGTGGGACTACATTCAGGTTACTGAGACTCAAGAGGTATTATGACCTCTTATAAATGGAGTCCCCAAACCCATCTGCAGTTCCTCCTGTACATCCTGCATTTTTAGATGCCCTTCTGGCTGCTTCAAATGCCCCTAATTCCCAACCGCCTGCACCCAAGCATCCAGATCGATTTTATAAAGTCCCTGAAGATGCCAAATTCCTCTTCAAGGCCCCTTCTCCAGATCCATCAACTATTTCTGTGGCTGCAGATAACACATCTAAGCATCTTCCCTTCACTTCCTTACTCCCTTTGGATAAGGAAAGTGGAATAATGGAAAGATTGGGTAAAAGTCTATACCTCTGCCACCTTAGCTGTGAGAGCCATAAACTGTCAAACTCGTATGGCCAAATACACCTTGGCCCTCCTCATGGATGCCATTAAACAATTGGGTGAGCTACCTGATTCCCCCAATAAAGCTAAGATCTCCAGCCTGCTAAATTCCTGCAGTCAAGTTACTAGGCACTCTATAAAGTGTACCTATGATGCAGTGGAGGCTTCAGCAAGGTCTGCGGCCTCAGGTTCTGTCATCAGGAGATACTCCTAGCTTAGGCTGCAGCCTTTACCAGATGACATAAAATCTAAACTGATGGATGCACCCTTGGATAACAAAGCTTTGTTTGGTTCACCAGCTGCTGAGCTCTTTTAGACCCTTCAGGTGAAGGGCAAAGAACTTCAGGACCTAAGGCATATATTCATGTCCCCAGTTCCTTGCTTCCAGAGGAATAACCCAGCAAGAGCAACTTGTCCTTCCCTGCTTGGAAACAGATTACTCTGGACTCTTGGGTCATCTCAATCATACAACGGGGTTATTTTATGGTATGGGAATCCAGACCAACTTTCAAAGGCATTTCTCAACTTCTTGGAGACCAGATGGCTTACTTTCCTCCAGTTCTGCATGTCCTACTCTCTGAAGGTTCTATCCAAGAGGTACCCCTAGAGTTAACAGGGAAAGGTTTCTATTCCAGAATGTTCCTAGTCCCCAGGAAAGAAAGTCCCTGGAGACCCATCTTGGATCTGTCCAATCTGAATACCTTTCTCAAGGTCCCCTACTTTCAGATGCTGACCGTTCCTACTCTCCTTCCACTGATCCTTCCTCAGGCCTACATGGTGTCCTTAGATATAAAGGATGCCTACCTGCACATACCAATCCATCCACTGTTCAGGAAATTCCTTTGCTTTTCAGTGGTTTCTGTGCATTTTCAGTTCTGCGCTTTGCCATTTGGTTTCTCTGTGGCCGCAAGAGTGTTCACAAAGTGTCTAGCCCCAGTCATTGCCTTTGCCAGAATGTAGGGTATCCAACTCTTCTCTTATCTGGATGATATTCTCTTCCAGATATTGTCCCTGCAGATGGTCACCTGGACTACACCATCTCCCTTCTGAGACACCTGGAGTTTACCATAAACCTTCAAAAATCTTCTCTGACTCCCTCCCAGGATCATGTGTTCTTAGGATGCAGGATTCTCACAGGAAAATGATGGCCTGTCTTCCTCCAGTCAAGAATCTCTCCCTCACCTGTTATTTCCAGGGAATTATTTCTCTCCAAATCCTATCGGCCAGGGAGTTCCTGAGGCTCCTGGGATTCATGGCCTTCACCATTCCCATGGTACCCTTAGTAAGGTTACACATGATGACATTTCAGTGGTACTTAAGGACAGTCTGGAAACAACACCTGCACCCTTTGGAGTTTATAGTGCCCCTTCTTTGCTGCTTATCCAGGGAGCTAAACTGGTGGATCACCCAGATTTATGCCGATCCAGGTCTCCCCCTACAACCCCTTCCCCCCAGTCAGGATTTGTACACAGATGCTTCAGACTTGGGTTGGGGGCAACCTTAGGAGACTGGAGAGTGAGAGACACATGGACCCTTCCCCAACAGAGGGAACACATCAGCATCAAGGAGGTGAGAGCCTTGATATTTGCCCTCAAAATCTTGAAGGCTCAAATCCTCCCAGGAGTGCTGAGATGGTGCACAGACAACACCACTGTACTGTGGTACATCATCAAATGGGGGAACAAAGTCCTACCTCCTATGCAGATTAGCTCTGCAGGCGTGGGAGATAGCCCAACAGAGACAAGTATCCCTTCAAGCTGTCTACATATCCTCTACCAAGAATGTGATGGCTGATGCTCTAAGCAGGTCCATGACTTCATCCTACAAATGAATGTTAAACAGGGATGTGTTCCTGGACCTGGTCCATCGATGGGGTATACCTCAGATAGACCTGTTTGCCTCCCCCATGAACAGACAGCTCCCACCTTACTGCACCAGGATACTCACCTCTGGGGCATGGAAGGTGGATGCTTTTTTCTTCCGATGGAAAGGGATGTTCGCTTATGCATTCCTCCACCTTCCCTCTCATACAAAAAGCTCTGCTGAAGATTCAGAGAGAACAACCTCAAATCTTGCTGGTGACCCTGTTTCGGCCAAGGCAGCACTGGTTCCCCCTTCTACATCATCTATCCAAGGGCAATCACCACAAGTTACCCCTCAGGATGGATCTATTCACAAAGGAGAAGGGAAGTCTCCTACACCCCCAAATATCCACCTTGAATCTTACACTGTGGGTGATAGAGCATTGATTCCCTTTAGACACCTTTATACCTAGGACGTGCTTCAGGTTCTGCAGGAAGCAAGAAAACCCACTACCACAAAATCCCACCTATCCAAGTGGAAAAGGTTTTCTGTTTGGTGTCTAAAACAAGACCTTCAGCTACTGTCTGCAGAGCCTCCAGTGGTTCTGTCTTACCTGTGCGAACTGATGAACACTGGCTTGTCATATTCTTCCATTAAGACACACACATCTGCCATCTCAGCATGTTTTTCTCTCTCCCCTCCTTTGGCTTCCAGACTAGAAGTCAAGTTCTTTTTAAAAGGGGTATTACATATTAAACCTCCAAGGAAGCCTATTCCCCCTCCCTTGTGATCTTAATTTTGTATTGGAAAAGTTAATCTTACCACCCTTTGAACCAGCTAAGGACTGCACTCTCCAACACTGCACATGGAAAACCATTTTTTTGGTGGCCATTACTTCAGCCAGAAGGGTCTCTGAACTGCAAGCCCTCATGACCTCTCTCCCCTTTACATTTTTTCACAAGGACAGGGTTTGCCTACATACTAGCCCATCATTCATGCCCAGGGAAGTTAATGAACTTTTCCTTAATCAGGCCATCAACTTTCCTACCTTCACCACAGACCTCCAGCGAAAGGACCTTCCACTCCCTGGATGTACATAGACAACTCAGATACTATTTGGCCAAAACCAAATCCATTCATAAGTCAGACAGGATCTTTTTCCTCTATCACTCAAGAGTCCTAGGACAGTCTGTTTCCAACCAAACCATTTCCTCCTGGATCTCTAAAACTATTTCCTTTTGCTACACAGCTCATGGCTAAAAGCTCCCCTTCCCAGTGAAGGCACATTCCACTAGGGCGATGTCCTCCTCTGGGGCCTTCTTTAAGAGATTGGATGTAGCTACCATTTTAGAAGCAGTTACATGGTTATTTGTTCATACCTTCACAAAACACTACAAGTTGGATATCATTTCCAGGTCCAGAGCAGATTTTGCCTGGGCCATTCTTCATGGCATTGTAGAAAATTACCCTGATCCCCCTCCCTATCCTGAATAGCATGAACTTTTGAATTCTCCCTCATGTTATGGATACAGCAGCATATGAATGGAAGGACATAGTATAGTTGTGTAAAATCTTACCATAACTTTAGATGTTCTTCTCTTCTATATACTGCTGTATAGTTTCCCACCCTGCCTTCCCCGTGCCGCTTGCCTCACTCCTGAGCACCCACTCCATAGTCGCTGGTTCCTAGCAGCATCCATTTCTGAGATAGGTGCATGCTGACGTCTGCTTTATACCCAACATCCGTTTATGGCCGACGGGCCATTGCACGTACCTTCGCAGTAGCATTTATCTTTTGTAGAATGACCGGACATACTAGTCAACCAGAGGCAGACTCCCTCATGTTATGGATACAGCACCATATAAAAGAGAAGGACTTCTAACGTTATGGTAAGATTTTACACAACTATACTTTCCTCCTGTATAAACAAGGCATAAGCCATACAGCAGCTGCGTCATGCACAGTAGAAAAGGACATGTCTTACCACTTGTTGTCATTGCACAACAATAGTGGGTATATTACCCTGACACATGTTCATAGGTTGTTACTAGGCTAATGACCACTAGGACCCTTATAAACCTTGCCTCAAACACAAAACTATTTGTGTCCCATGTATCATATGTTAGTTGGCAGGTAGCTAAGGATTTGTAGGAGGGCTGTTAGGATAATAGTTTTCTTATTGATGGCCTCTGTCCATAAGGAACATGGGGGCCAGAACAGGGGTAGCTTTAGGATTTTCCATCCAGTTATCAAGGTTTCATTTCTAAAAAGGGTCGGATGAATTCTGTTTTACATGGACAGGAAACCTATTCCGTATTGCAGTAATCCTTTGGGACACATATCTGTCTTTCCAGCACTTCCTGTTTGTGTCATAAGTGAATTGCAGATCCCTGGATCTATTGTTTCTGGTGCTGTTTGTTTTGCACATGTGCATCAGATCCATCGGGGTGGATCTGAGAAAGTCTTGTAAGCCAGGCAAATATCCCTTCTCAGTAATCTTTAGGATACTGAATATAAAGATAGAGCCTTTAGGTGATCAGTGTAGGGCAGGGTATTCATGCCCTGAATTCTCCTGGTGAGAAACTTTTTGTGGGTGTTTCAACTGCTGCAAGTGTCTGGTTACATACACACCAAAGGATATCACTGCGTTCAATGATAAGGTCTGATAAAGGCCGAGTAGAGTAGTACTATAACTTCCTTGGACCTGGATGCCATAACCTTACCTAGACGTTGGGCGACATAGAATGATTTTCCTATTGTCTTAGCTACATGTTGGTCAATGGCCAGATTAGTGTCTACATATGTTCCCAGATCCCTTACTACTAGGTCGACTCTTAATGGCATTTTGTCAGTAGAGTAATTAACTTGGGTTGACAGTTTCCCAAAAGGGATTATAATGCATATTTTTGCATTGCGTTTTAGGCCATGCCTTTGGCACCAGTCATTTGTCTGTATTAAACCCACTTGCTAGATGTTTGTGTCTTGGGGAGAATCTATAATAGCTCCCAGTGTACAGTTATCCAGGAACCTGGTGAGCCAGAGGCCTTTAACCTTAGCCTTGACTTCTGAGAAGTAGATGCCAAAAACAGCATGGTGTCCTGGGGTACTCCACTGGTGATGGGTCTTTTAGTGGAGGTGATCTCACTGATCCTGACTTCTTGGGTCCTTTCTGTGAGCCACATGGAAATCCAGCAAATTATGTAAGAGTTTACACCTAGCTCAGAAAGTCTGATAACAATGCCTGAGTGAGGTATTGTATCAAATGCTTTAGGTTAAGAGATACAGTATGCACTGTTTTACTCTCTTCCATTGCCTTGGTGACTCTCTCAAAGAAGTCTAGCAGGTTAGGTAAGCATGACTTTCCCTTAACAAAGACAAATTGGGATGGGTCCAGTGTCTGTTGGTTGCTAGTGTCCTTGTTTATCATATCTATGATAATTCATTCCCCTGCTTTGCATATTAGGCTTCTTAGACTGATGGGTCTGTAGTTCCCTAGGTTGGTTGATGGTCCGCCCTTGCGGAGTGGAATGACTGTTGAAGTCCTCCATGTATTTGGAACATAGCCTGTTTCAAGGCTGTAGTTGAAGAGTGCCTCAAAGAGTCCTGACTGGTCATGTTTTGGACTATTCACGAGGGAACTGGGGATGTTGTCAGGACCCATGGAGGCTATGTTCTTGGCTTTAGCAATTGCTGCCAACACCTGATCCCTGCTGATTGCTGGGAGAAGTATGTTGGAGGTGATTTCACCTGGTAGAGCTGGGGGGATAGTAGGGGGTGAAGTCTGAGCTGAATTTGTCAGCCAGTAGATGTGCTATGTCACCCAGAATGGTGTAGGTGGTACCATTCATTACCAGTTCAGCACACTCTTGTGTGTTACATCTAAGGTTCTGGACAGAGCTGAAGAAGGCCTTCTGATTGTCTGTAGCCAGCCAGGCTATCCTGATCTCATACTTAGCCTTGTTGGAGTTAATTAGACCTCCATTTATTGTTTAGTTGTATAAGAGAGCACTTATATTTAAGGGAGTTGCTTTTCCTAATTTTGTTCATGAGTTTACTTCTGTCATATACCATGTTTAGATGAGGAATCCACCAGTGGTATTTATTTTTAGTGTTTGTTTTGGGTTTGTTTCTGGTAGATACAGCAGCCTCTATGCAGTCATTCACATGTTTCTATAGTGACTCTGTAAATAATTCTGATAGGTGGTTGTGATCTGGGGGGTTGAGAGGAGCCTTGAATTTTGACAAACTGTCACTTAGTAGGATGTAGTTTGCCTTTGAGTAGTTCCTAACTGTTATTGGTTTAGCTGGATTTTCTGGGTTGATTTTTACTTCAAATGAGACATCTTTGTGATCCAACCTCACTAGTGAGGACATGACATGGGGGATGCAGTGCTGCACTATGTTAGTGAATACTAGATGCAATATGTTTGATCCTCTGACTGGATCATGCACTATCTGCTCCAGCGTGTTTGTGTTAATAAAGACCAGGAAACATTGTGCCTATGAGTTTGAGCCAGTGAACATTTCACAGTCTATAGAGGGGTAGCTAAAGTTGCCCATTGATAGGGTGTTTAGTTGGATGGTGAGTGCCTCTAGTAGGTTTAGTTTGGGTAAGACTCTAGTGGCATAGATGGAGACCTGTAACTAGCCATGATATGGTGAGGGACTCTTCCTTTGGTGACTTGCATATGGATGTGCTACATGATATCATCCTGTTTAACCAGACTGGAGGTATGTTTGTTCCTAATGTTTATCAAGACAACTCTTCCTTTGGCCCCAGTCTGTGCTGTCATTGGGATAAATCTGTGGAAGTGGCACTGTAGCCTTGCAATTCTGGAGTACTTCCTATGGCTTTAAACCAAGTGTTGTCATAGCACACATGCTGACATTTTCCAGAGTGAGGAGGACTTGAAGGGGTGGAGTTTTTTGTTTAGCCTCCAAGCATTGAGCAGTAACACCTTAAGTTTGTTTGTAGATTTTTTCCACTGTTGGTAGTTTTGTCTCAAAGGGGGTAGATAAAGTTTTAGCTAATACCTGAAAGGCTGGGGGGGGGGGCAGGTGCAACCAATCCTTAGCAAATCAACATGATCTTTTTACCATGCTCTCACATGCTGACAGATGTTTGATTTCCCCTGGAGTAACACCAGAAACTAAGCAATTATTAAACTCAAATCATTTTATGTCATTGTACTGTGGCATCATCCTTGGTGACGGTAGGTAGAATGCTACTCAAGGCAAGGCTCATACCTATCCAAGAGACATATTCTGAGAGATCCATTATGTCTCTTTTCATATAGTTCACTGAGGTTTGTCTCAGGTCATTTACACCTATATGGACTATGATAGAATCATATTGGTACTTAGGGTTCAGTAACTTGAGTGTGTCTGTGATATCATGGATCCTAGCTCCAGATAGGTAGCTAACTGTTATCTTTTCACTGTCTAACCTGGTGAGTGGGGCATTTGTGTGTTACACAGTGAAGTCCCCAATGACAAGTGTGATGGCCTCTCTACTTTGGGCCAGTAATCAAGTAACCCCAATCCTTACCAGTGACACCAGTGAGCGACAGCCACTAAAAACAGGAATGGATTTACACAATATTCTTTCAGATGCAGCTCTGTGCATGAAGCACAGTTTTCCACAAGAGCACACAAGGAACACAATCCAGACCTGGGACTGGACTCCTGTCTCTCAGGATCCCAAACAAGACTTGCTTTGGAGCACTGTGTCCCAGGTTCAAGTAGCTGACACACCTACACCTGGGTATTTGATTTTCATGCACACACACACACACACACACACACACACACACACACACACACACACACACACACACACACACACACACACACACACACACACACACACACACACACACACACACACACACACACACACACACACACACCTGGGAAAGGCTGGTACAGATTTACTAGCTGTACCCCTTTTGCCCAGACTATAAGATAACCACTCTGATACCAGTAAACCTCTCTCAAGCTCTTATAAGGGTATCCAATTATACTGAGTAAAATCAATGCTAATATAAATGGTAGAGTGTAACCAAAACAGCAAGGGTTTTTGGAGTGGCCACAGCATCACTAAAATAAGCACAAATACTCTCAAGTTGTTAAAGTATACTATAAAGGCCAGCCACAATAAAAGGCATAAAAATATTTAATAATAAATAATAAAATAGAAAAACACGAGAATACTAAATATCTAAATACAATAAACATCAGAGTTTTAATCACAGGAGAAGTGAAAATAACACAGCTGGAAAGATTCAAACACATGTAGAAAAACACTACTTAACTAATCTCACTGTATTTCCTGACTGTCTAAAGAATAACTGCTGTACACATGTCTAGTTGGAACAGAAAGGCAGATTAGATGCTGAGATGCTTACTTCCACATGTCAAAGTGATGAGCTTCTAACTATAACTAACTGAACTGTGATAACTATCATTGATCTTTATATCAGGATTCAAAGAAAACAAAACAAACTGCTGTGAGAGTTCCATCCTCTCCGTGCTGGTGGGGGGTTGTCCCACTGTAATTGTACACATTATAACACTTGTGGGTGTCATTCATGCATAACAGCATTAGGTCATGCAATGATTACAGTCAGGCAATGTGGATTTTGAACACCTGACTATGTGATGACAGAAGCTACATGATACTGGGAAGAATGAATGAGCCATGGTGCCACTGGTGCTACAATTGTAAGATTTGTTGGACTTTGAAGCCATGACATCATGTTATTACTGCAAAGGATATGTGTACCTGTAATTTCTTTAAATGACTGTTGTTACATATGTCTTTCTCACACAAACTTACCTGCTGTGAGGTATACCCAAACACATGTGATGCATAATGCAGTCATCACTGTGACGGGAGAAAGGCAGTCCTGTACAATGTGTAGATAATCACAAATTCAAGCACATGCCTTGCTAAAGCAACTGCATACAGAACATTGTCTCATGTCCTCATGCCACATGAAAAGCATTAGTATTTCTCACGTGAAAGCCAAATGTCACCCCATGGTATCATTGTTATCCAGTAAAACATTTCTGTGTGACAATATTAGCAGAAATCATTGTATTAGGAATTTCCAACTAAACATGTGTTTACAGCAGATAGCTGTCTGACAATATTGTTACCTACCTGCACATTCACAGTCATACTGACACAGGTGAGTCCAAGGTGTAATGACTGGATTTAAGCAGATTAACTAAGATCACAAGGTAGAGATCACTGCCTGAATTGCACCACATGAGATGTTGTTTTACACTTGTGACAATACAAATTTAAATGGAAAACATCAACATTCTTTCATATGTTGATGTTCTAAAAATGTACGAAGGTGGCTGATGTGCACATTAACACTACACAGCTAAACATACTACATGCATTAAATGCCTTCTCTACATAACATGACAGACAAACGTACAGTCACAGTAGTCAGTCATTACTAGTTTTAAACCTCCTCCCTCTGTACTAATGTAATCTAGAGAGCACTGTATCAACAGCCAGCACTACAGAATAACTCATGCAGCCACTGCAATGTAGTTAATTTCTGCTAGCATGATGTAAGCATTTTGATTCCAAAACTGTTTATAGCTGGGAGGGGGTAATACAAATTTATAGGGTAATCCTCTGGCAGTGAAAAACATGTCTTCTTAATTGAAGTTTATATAAGGGGTATTGTTGCAGACACAATTCTACATGGCAGTATCCACAATCACATTAGTTATCCAATATTGGATTTGAACACACTACCTATCTATTTACACAGTCCAGAGTATACAGAATTATCTGCAACCACCATAGGAGAAGTCTGAGTTGTAAGGTTACAGTGTACACTTTGGCATGATGGCCCCATCAGTGTGATGCAGGGAAGATGTTTGTGGTAAAAGATGGATACAGGGATGGGAGCATCCTCTCCCATGTTAAAATGTTCCTCTGACTGGAAGTTGATTGAGCATGTCTGCTGAGAAAGTACCTACTTAACATTGAAGTCACACACACACTTTCCCCACTGTGAGATTTGAACACCTATCTAGTTATAAAATCTACAGAATAAAAAATTAGCTGCAAGCACCACATACATTTGAGTAGTAAGGGCATAGTGTGCACATTTGACACGATGACCTCATTGATGTGTTGCACAGTGGTTGTTTCTGTTAAAAGTGGGATAAATTGTAGAGGGAGCTGTGCTCAAAGTTAATATATTCTCCTCAGTGGAAGTAGACACAGCACATTTGACACTGAGGTGTTACTTACCTGTCGCTAGACCCTTCACACACACGTTCACCATGGTGAGAAATGAACCTCCTATCTATCCAGTTATACAACCTAGAGAACATAGTGTTAGTCATAGTGCCACAAGAGAAATCTAACTCTTAAGGGGAGAGAGTGCACTTTTGACATGATGACCTCATCAGTGTGTTGCAGAAGGTGTTTCTGTTAAAAGTGGGATAAGGTGCAGTGGGAGCTGTGTCCAAAGATAAACATGTTCTCCTCAATGGAAGTGGACACAGCACATTTGACACTGAGGCATTAGTTACCTGATACTAGACCCCCCCCCACACACACACACAAATGTTCACCTTGGTGTGAATTGAACCTTCTACCCATTTAGTTTAGTATTAGTTGCAAGTATCACGGGTGAAATCTGACTTCAACACTGTGGAAATTTGTACTTATTAAAACGTCACTATGTGGAACAGCTGGTAATGTGCATCACAAGTTTTAGGACAAATGCATGTGTGTGGACAGGCCATTGTAACAGCACTGTGCTTGTTACCTGTAATGACATACTTCTCTGCTAAGAGTTTTATACTGTCATTCATGTACATTGCATTACTGTGAAGGACATGTACCTGTTTCACAGTAAGAGATGCCAATGACAATCACAATTCTAAACCAGTAGATTATCAGTCAAGCATTCCTGCTAGTTTCTTCTGGGATGATTGCATGGAAATAGTAAACATTTATAGTGTCACTGTCACTTGTGTTGTCTCATGCTTTCACAGTGTGCATTGAGAATACAGTCAGTGCTTACATATGATACTGCAGCATAACATTGATGGATTATGTGTGAAAAGGTTAGCCACCATAGTAACTCATTTGCAACTGTAACAGTTGGATTGCAGACATACAGTAACAGACTGACTTAACTGAGTCAGCATCACTCTGAAATCCAGATACCTTGTTATCAAAATTCAGCAAAGACCTAGACACATTGTGCAACATAAATGAAGACTTACTTGTAAATTTTTTTTAATCTCTGCCTGAATCACCCAGGCAAGCTCAAATGTACTGCAGATGGCAAAGTATTTGTGCATGCATAATCATATCTTGAGGTGTTGAACTTCGAATGAGAATTAGTAGTAGTCTATACTGCTCTATGCGGACTTCCATGCAAATAAGTAATTTACACATACAACCATGTCTGAATCTAATGGCATACAGAGCAAATATGTCTTATGGTCATGTTTCAGGTGTCATGATTTACACATTTGTCATGACAGTTGTTCTTCAATACTTATATGTATGCTACAGAGTTATGATATTATGAGGGATCAGGCATGTAATTGCTGGTGGAGAAATGGCTTATGGAATTGAGGAGGTTTACTGGATGACACAGAAGGGGTGGGCAGAGGTGGGCCATTGGTGACAGGAATACACATACAGTCGTAATAACATATTATGTCCTTCTATTACGATGTTGCAATATTCATAACAGTAGGTAGTAGCTGCCTGCAGTACCACCATCTGGCCAGTATACCAAAATCTTTATCTTGGATGGTACATGTGACGTCAGCTACAAGGGCCATAAACTAGCATTAGGTATAAAGGTGATGCCTGCATATACCCTCCTCAGAATTTTTCTGCCGCAGTGATCATCGGATGCTCATTCACCAGTTCTATCTTACTTTGCATTTTATCAGATGACTATAGTTACGAGTATCGAGACCAGATGACCCTTTGGACTATTCAGATAAGTGCCCACTGGGGTTTTTTCTTACTTGTTTTGCTTGCTGTTTTAGACTTGCATGTCAGCTAGGAAAGGGAAATGTGCTAATGGGCGACAGATTCCTCACAAGGACATGCACAATAAGTGTTTTTTTGTCTAGGTGAGGCCCAAGACCATACATCCCGCTCTATCTGTAAGTCATTTGTCCCCAAAATGCTTCGTAGCTGACTAGTGGCTTTAAATCTTTACCTCGAGAATCAGAGACTCAGAAGTTTGGTGTTAGGCATGGAGGGAGGAGTGGGCCCATACGATGAGCCGCCGTGGAAGAAGGTGAAGAAACTTAGTCCCAAATCCCAGGCTGCACCTCAGGCATCTGAACCAGCTCAAGAGGTGATAGCAGACCAGGAGTCCATTCAGACGATGGTCTCCCAAGCAGGCCCGGGAACAACAATGGAAGCCGGAGTGCGGGATACCGAAGGTACGTCCGCTGAGATATTTCAGCCATCAGCATCTGATGGCGGAGTGGAACCATGGCTCACCTTCTCAGAAACCCTTGCTCCTCCTTCTCTTGTTAGGCCAACATTTGCTTCTCCCTTGTCTACCACATCCTTGAAAAGGAAACAGATGTTCAAACACATTTTATCCCCTCAGATGCAAGGCTGGGAATCCTTTTTCCAAAGCCTCTTTAAGGCCTTTCAGGCCTTACAATCCTAACAACTCCCACCTACTCTCACTCCTCAACCAACCCATGTGTCTGAGGAGGAATATTCATCCTCTGAAAAATCCTTCTCTTATGAGACTCATGTTGAATTCCTCAAGGAGTTAATTACTCCAGATGAAGAGGACTCTATTTCTCCAGAATCCCCAGGGGAAGAATTTAGTTTTGGGGATACTGTCTCCCTCATGAGGGAACACTTCAAGTGGCAGGCCTCTGACGTCTTAGATTCTAAGAAAAGATACTTTGACCTTCTGCAAATGGAGCAGCCTGCTCCCTCAGCTGTGCCCCCTTTACTACCTGCATTTCAAGATGCATTCTTAGCTGCTTCACAGTCTCCTGACTCCCAACCTCCAGCAGCTAAACGGCCAGACAGATTTTATAGGGTCCCCCAGGATATCCAGTTTCTTTACAAGAACCCTCCTGCTGACCCAGCTGTTATAGCTGTTTCTGCAGACAAGACCTCCAGACAGATTCTTTCCTCTGCTCTTTATCCTACTGATACAGACAGTAAATTTATGGACAGGACAGGTAAAAAGGTCTACACATCTTCCACTCTGGCCATTAGATTAAGGCCCTGAACTACCAAACCCACATGGCAAGGTTTGTACTTGATACTATTTTTAAGGCCTCCAGCCTTCTTTCTGAGGTCCAGGACTCCCCCACCAGAGTACAATTAAGCTCTCTCCTCTCCACAGCATCACAAGTGACCAGGCACTCTATTAAGTGCAGCTATGATGCTGTGGAAACTGCTGCTTCTGGATCAGTGCTGCGTCATTACTCCTGGGTATGGCTACAACCCCTCCCCATGGATATTCAGACCAAACGTTTGGATGCTCAGTTAGACAGTAAGGCACTTTTTGGACAAGCCTCTGCTGAGCTCCTCAAATCCCTCCAAGAGAAGGGAAAAGAGTTGCAAAATCTAAAACACCTTTTGGTGTCCCCCATTCCTAGATCTCATAGAAACTACCCTCAAAAACCATCCTTTGTGTGAAGGGAATCCTTTCCCTCAACACAACAATCCAAGGGATGTAGGCAGCAGAAAAAGTCTTCTACCCCAAGACTGTCCTCAAGATCTTCTACCACTCCCTGTCAGAGACAGCCTGACCATCCCAGGCCCCCTCCACTGTGACTCACCCACCCTGCATCCAGAAACTCCCCTATCCCTCCATCTCACTCACTCCCTTCCCTCCTGGCGGAAACTTACAAAAGAATGATGGGTCCTCTCCATCATCCTGACAAGATATTACATGACTTGGTGGATGCTCCCACCCTTTCAGGGCATTCCACAACCACCAAAAAAACAGATTCACCTATTCCCACCCCATTATTCAACAACTCCTAAACCAAGGCACCATAGAACCAGTTCACGCCCCTCAAAAGAACTCAGGGTTCTACTCCAGAATGTTCCTGGTCCCTAGGAAAAAGGATCCCTGGAGACCTATCCTAGATCTTTCCTTTCTCAATCTTTTCCTTCTCGTACCCAGTTTCAAAATGATAGCATTACTTATTCTTCTGCCTCTAATGCTCCCCAAGCCTTCATGGTGGCTCTAGATCTCAAGGATGCCTACCTACACATCCCCATTTATCCAGATTACAGGAAATTTCTCAGATTGTCTATAGGCTCTTGCCATTTTCAATTCTCTGCTTTGCCCTTTGGTCTATCCACAGACCCCAGAGAATTCACCAAGTGTCTAGCCCCCTTCATTGCCCATTGCAGGACACAGGGTATACAAATATATCCCTCCCTAGATGACCTCCTCATCCTGCACTAAGACCACCAACTCCTACTCCTCCATTTGCAGCAGGTGTCACACATCCTCTCTCTTCTGGGATTTACTGTAAATGTAGAAAATTCTCGCCTGACTCCTTCTCAGGACATGATTTTTCTGGGATGTAGACTAAACACGGACTGCATGAAAGCCTTCATACTGGACCAAAGGATTCAAGAACTCGGTCTGTACTTCAACCAGATCCTTTCACGAACCTTTCTGACAGCTCGGGAATTTCTGAAACTATTAAGCCACATGGCATCCCTTATACACATGCTGCCCTTGGCAAGACTGCACATGCGCAAAATTCAATGGGTACTGAAAAATCTATGGAATCAACATTCCCAACCCCTGGATGTGCCCCTCCCACTCCTCCCTTGCTTAAAGAGGGATATCCAATGGTGGATATTTGCAATACAGACCAACCCAGGGATCCACCTTCAGACCCCAGCTCCAATTCAATGCCTTTGCACCGATGCTTCGGACCTAGGATGGGGGGCAGTTTTGCAAGCAAATCAACAACACCTCTCAGTACAAGGCAAATTTTCCACTCTAAGAGTAAAAGACCACATCAACATCAAGGAAATGAGAGCCTTGCTGCTAGCCCAACTAACATTCCAACCCTCTATTCTGCCAGGAACCTTAAAGGTAATTACAGGCAACATGACAGTTCTGTGGTACATAAACAAACAAGGAGGGACCAAGTCATACCCTCTATGCAGACTGGCCATTCAGATTTGGAATCTAGCAGACTCCCTCAGAGTACATCTGTTGGCTATGTATATCCCCCTCTCAACAGAATGTGATGGCAGACACACTCAGCAGAACCTTAGTCCCCTCTCACGAATGGATGCTACAGAGGGAGGTTTTCCTAGATCTGATACACAGGTGGGGTATTCCACAAGCAGACCTCTTTACCTCCCCAGATAACAAGCAGATGCCCAACTTTTGCACAAGGAACCCACACTCACAAGTGTGGAAAGTGGACACCTTCTCCTTTTCATGGGGAAGGGGGGGGGGCTGTTCCAGTATGCCTTACCACCTTTCACTCTGATCCAGAAAGTCTTCCTGAAAATTCAGAGGGAAAAACCAAAAATCCTACTGGTGACCCCCTTTTGGCCAATATAGCATTGGTTTCCCCTCCTTTTTTTCCTCTAGCCAAGGGCAATCACCACAGGTTTCCCCACCGGATAGACCTGCTCACACAGAACAAAGGGTCTCTGCTACGGCCGCAGATGAGCAATCTAAAATTGACCTTATGGGTGTTAGAATCCTGATCCCTTACAGACACCTTTACTCAGAGGATGTACTTAATGTTCTTCAGGAGGCCAGAAAACCAAGCACTAGGAGAAACTATGTGGCTAAATGGCTCAGATTCTCCAATTGGTGTCATAGGAACAAACAGGACCCCCTCACTACCTCCATCCCTAAGGTCCTGTCCTACTTGTGTGAACTCCTCCAAACAGGACTGACATATTCCTCTATCAAAGTCCACTTGTCTGCCCATTTTCCCTCCCCTGGCATCCAGACTGGAAGTCAAACCCTTTTTAAGAGGAGTCCTCCACATCAAACCACCACGGAAACACAGCCCTCCTTCGTGGGATCTAAACTTTGTATTAGAAAGGCTAACACTATCTTCTTTTGAACCAGCACATTCTGCTTTTCTGAAATTTTATACATTCAAAACAGTTCTGCTAGTTTCCCTCACATCTGCCAGGAGGTTTTTGGAGATCCAAGCCCTGTTGGCCACATCTCCCTACCTAGTCTTTCACTGGGGCAGGGTGGTGCTTAGGACTAATCCTTCAATCATGCCCAAGGTAGTTAATGAACTCTCATTGAATCAAACCATTAACCTACCTGTCTTCTACCCCCATCCTCAAAATGCTTCAGAGAGGACCCTTCACTCTCTGGATGTGTATAGACAACTAAGATATTACCTAGACAAAATCAAAGACATCAGGAAATCAGAACAGTTATTTGTTTCTTTCCATCCCAGAGCACTAGGGAAAGCTGTATCTAAGCAAACCATTGCCTCATGGATCTCCAAGTCCATCTCCTTCTGCTACTCCCACCATGGTAAAACCTTACAAGGCAATATCAAACCATATCCCAACAGAGCAGCTGCCTCTTCTTCTGCCTTTTTCAAAAGCATTGATTCCCCTTCTATTTTAGAGGCAGCCACTTGGACCTCAGTGCACACCTTCACCAAACACTGCAAGCTAGACATGGCATCCTGTGCTAGAGCCTGTTTTGCCAGAACTACCCTACAGGGTTTCCTGGACCACGGAAACCCTTCCTCCTCCCAGGATCATACTTAAAGCTCTGGTACTCTCCCTAGTGTTATGAATACTGCAACATCAGAATAGAAGAAAAAGAATAGTTGTGTAAGACCTTACCATAACCATAGATGTC
This sequence comes from Protopterus annectens, assembly GCF_019279795.1. NCBI lineage: Eukaryota > Metazoa > Chordata > Ceratodontiformes > Protopteridae > Protopterus > Protopterus annectens. The sequence goes on from NC_056741.1 coordinate 519,684,845, forward strand.
CTTCTCTTCTATGTTGCAGTATTCAGTCCCACCCTCCTACCTCCTGTTTCTTGCTTCTGCTATAGCAGGTATTTTATGAACACCTGTGGCCATCTTCTTCCCCAAGTCTCTACCTACATAGCCTTATTACTGCCCTGGCTCTAGCAGGCATGTAAGTCTAAGGGTCTCAGTTAGGACCCTCCTGAAAAACCTCAGGGGCACTAGTATATGCAGCAGAAACTATTCTGAGGAGGGTATGTGCAGACGTCACTGTTATACCTAACGCCGGTTTATGGCCCTCATAGCCGATGTCACATGTACTCTTCAAGACAAAGACTGGTATACTGGTCAGACGGTGGCACTGCAGGCAGCTACTCTCTACTGTTATGAATACTGCAACATAGAAGTGAAGGACATCTATGGTTATGGTAAAGTCTTACACAACTATTCTATTCTATGGTTCATTTCTGCACATATTTGTGTTGTATTACTCTTTGCTTTATCATCCTAATTATTCAGGTAAGATGTGTACAAAACAGTTTTCACAGTAGGGAGCAAGTACATTACCCAGCAACAGGATAATGGTGTATTAAGGAAAGGTGTAGCCAGTGGGTATGCCCACAGGAAATATGAAACCAGTGGATGCACCAACAGAAGTCATAACATTCAGAAACACTTTCATACATCTGGAGTTGAACCTTGACAGTATTCCAGGAAAAATTTAAAGACATGAGTATTATCTAACACAGCACAAACAAACTCCTACTTCTCAAAGTACCAACATGACAACAGATTGTAGAAAAGGAGAATGTATGTATTACTCTTCATTACCCTCATCGCAATTGTACACTGTACATTCACCCCTTCAACTTGCTCAATAGAGGATTTTTACATAGCTAAGCACAATAGCATGAAGGGCACCAGAATAATGCAGCCAAAGGCAAAAACACTCAATATTTTGCCATAAGCTCTGTACTTCCATTTAGCCTCAGTTGCAGTTGCTGCTTTGCACCAGACATTGTGCAAATACTGTGGAGGAAGACGAAGAACAAAGAAAGGGAAAGATACACAGACAAGAGAAGGGGGAGGGGTAGGCAGGGACTAAGGTTATAACAGAATCAGAATAATGGTGGCTCATAACAATATGTAGCCAACAGCTGCACATGAAACACTGTACTAAAAACAATCAGTAACAATTAGCTAATAGCTGGATTAGAACCATTGAAAATATACAAAAATCTGTATGAAAATCTGAGCATTATCTCATCATGCCACATAGAAACTCTTACTTCAAACCATTTAAATAACACAATTTAAACATGGAAACCTTGCTGAAGCAGAAGGGGTGAAAAGAGAGAGAGAGAAAAATATGGAGAGAAAAATAGTAACAGTATTTTTCTCTGGGACATGCAGGATCATCTGTATAGTGGGTGTGTTACTCTCTTATTTCCTAATTATTAATCTGTCAAGATGTGTACTATAAAGTGCTTATTATAGGCAGCAAGAAGGGGTAGGACTGTTCTACCAACATTAAGACATAAGCAGGATAAGGGTGGCTAACTAAATCTTCTTGTTGGGGATGGAATGTTTTTGCAAATACTTTCTTGCTGGACTATTCAAATGGTATGTTAATGAAATGTAAATGGAGATATATACAGATGCTTGCAGTTAACCATATGGTTGGACTATAAAATGTCAAGGATAATACTTTGACCTTCAGCAGTAATAGAACCCATGACACCATGCAGAAACAAAAGTCTACAAAGAGGGGTATTATCTCAATATACCACATAGGAAATTATACCCATGACACCATGCAGAAACATCAGTCTACAGACAGGGGAATCATCTCACTATACCACATAGGAAATTATACCCATGACACTATGCAGAAACATCAGTCTACAGACAGGGGAATTGTCTCAACATGCCACATAGGAGCTTCTAGTTCATTACATCCAGCAGCCTAAGAACTGTTATAGTAACTGTTTCATAGTAGTGCCTTTACCTGCCTTCGCTCTGTATTATTATAGCACAGTGGATTTAAGCATATTTGCATGAAATTAACTGGACTGCTGCAGATAAAATTAAAATCTTCAGGTTTTGCCAAAGGTAGATGTCCTTCAAGAATGCAACTGCAGTCATAACATGTGGGTTGTCCTGCCTCAGGCAGCCCTTGGTCGGCCGGATTCCAAAGTCTGGGTCCGACGTCGGCTGATGTCGCATTTCTCTCCGACGTCAGAGCGGCTGGAGTACATAAGCATCAGCCGACGCCATTTTCTTCAGTCTTTCTTGCCGCACGGTGCCCGAAGCAGAAGTGGTTCGCACGTGCCGGTCGGTCAGCTCCTGTATTCTACGATACCGAAGTCATCAAAAAAGCTAAGTACCCCATTGGGGACCTTTTCTTGCCTCAGCCGATGTCAGAAATTACTGAAAAAGTTAACAATTGTCTTTTTTGTGGTAAACAAATACCTCATAAGGATTTCCACTCTTACTGCCTCCCTTGCCTGGGCCCAGCCCACGACGTCTCAGCCTGTGTAGCCTGTGCTCGCTTCAACAAGCGCACTCTCAGGTGCCAGGCGGAGTTCGCTGAAGATTTTTTCGGCGATAATTTTGCGTACACCATGCCGTCGGATCTTCCGACATCGCAAACTCCCAAAAAGCGAAAAGACCGGGACCGACATCCTCGGCCCACATCTACCACCGACTCCACGCCAAAACCTAGCGCGAGTGCTCCGGTTCCCGCTGAGACGGTCTCTCCACCGCTCCAAACCGAAGACACCGCATTACCGACGACTCCGATTTCAGACATTACTCCGACGCCAGTTATAGATTTTCCTCCGGATACCGAAACCGAGGAAATGCCCGAGACCATTGCTGTAGACAAGATCACTCCTGCACGTGGAGCTGCCAGGCCCCCTATGGCCATGTCTATTAAGGCCTACACTAGGGCTAAGGCAGCCAGCAAAACTAAGCATATTACTTCTAAATCCTTACCTCAGCCGACTCTGGAGACACAAATTATGTCCATGGCTGCTGATTTAATTTCCATGATTAGAGGTTCACAGGCCCATCCTGAGAGAGCATCCCAGCCCCCTCCTGATAAAAGGCCCCGGGTTGAACCCTCTGACCCTACTCCTTCAGATGAAGATTCTGAGGGCTCTGTCCACTCTGATAGCCAGGAATAGCTCTTCCAGACCTATGAGGACTCGGATGCAGAAGATTCCATCCCTTCGGCCTCCCCTCCTGAGGATATTTCTTTTGGGGAAGTTCTGCACACCATGAGGGAACATTTCAAGTGGCAAGGTCAGGAATATTCTGATTCTAGGAAACGCCTTAGGACTTTCCTTAAGAAGCCTCAACACAGGCCCTTAGCTATTCCTCCTGTACTTGATGTTCTGGATGATTTGTATTCTGACTCTAGTGCTACCCCTGATTCTCTTCCTCCTGCTCCAGTCAAGCCAGACAGGTATTACAGGGTCCCAGAAACTCATTCCCATTTATTCAGGGCCCATACTGCTGATTTGGAAACTATTTCACAGGGGCCTAAAGGAGTTTCAGCCTCCACCTCAAAAAATCCTTTGCCCTCCAACAGGGAAGCTAGGTCATTAGAGAGATGGGGCAAAAAGATTTACACATCCACTACCTTATCTATGAGAGCTTTAAATTGCCTTTTTCATATGTTACAATATCAGGATTATCTCTTAGAAGATTTACAAAAAACATTAGCTTCTCCTGATCCTTTAGACAGGAAGACTTTGCAGGAAGCTGTACATAACACTCAGCAAGTAAGCAATCACTTCCTGCAGTGTGGATATGATGCACTGGAAGCTTCATGTAGGGCAGCTATGACAGGGGCAGTGATTCGTAGACATGCTTGGTTAAAAGATCAACCTCTACCAGATCATGTAAAAGCAAAACTTCTGGATACACCTTTGGAAAAGAACAAGCTTTTTGGTGCAAATGCTAAGGATGTGTTAAAGACCATCAAAGAAAAAGCAAAATCAGTTCAGACTGTGAAAGATTTCCTCCAGGTTCAACCCCCCCAGATTCAGTAGGAAATGGCCTTCAAAAAACTGGTCCTTTCCTAATCCAGAAAAGTTTCAAAAGGGTAAGAACAGACGTGGCCGAGGAAGAGGCCAATACAGAGGCCCTTACAGGGGACGACAATGGCAGCCAGGAAACCAAAGAAGTGACGCAGGGGTTTCACCTGCCCCACAATCACAAACTCAATGACTTTCCTCTACTACCGCCTACCAGGGAACAACTAGAAGCTCCCTTGGGTGGGAAATTATCTCTGTTTGCAGAAAACTGGCACAGACTGACAAAGGACAAATGGATTTTGGACATTATAGACCGAGGGTACAGGTTTCATTTTCATACCTTACCAAGAAAACAAGGCATGCCAAACCTACCACAAAATCAGAGGACAGAGGCTATCAAGCAAATCACTCTGCTGACTCGAATGAAAGCAATAGAAAGAGTTCCACAACAAGAACAAGACCAGGGTTTTACTCAAGACTGTTCCTTGTTCCAAGAAAAGAATCTCAATGGAGACCAATACTGGACTTGTCCACATTAAACACCTTTCTCATAGTACCAAAGTTCAAAATGCTGACTCTACAGCAACTCCTTCCCATGCTGGGCAAGGAGTCGTGGCTGATTACTCTGGACCTCAAGGAGGCATACCTGCATGTCCCTATCAGACACAGCTGCAGAAGATACCTCAGATTTCTTGCAGGGCCAGAGCATTATCAATTCTCAGCATTGCCATTTGGCTTATCTACTGCACCCAGAGTATTTACAAAATGCCTGGCTTCAGTAATTGCTCATTGCAGGCTCCAGGGTATACAAATTTACCCGCACCTGGACGACTGCCTCATACAAGCGGACGACAAATTGATGTTGACAAAAAACCTGGATTATGTCATATGATTACTTCAAGCTCTGGGATACACAGTCAACTTCCAAAAGTCAAGACTGCAGCCATCCCAGCAAATAATCTTCCTAGGAGCCAAACTAGACACAGCCTCTCAGATGGCTTACCTGACAGAAGACAAGCAAGAGAAGTTAACTCATTACTTCAAAGGTTTAGCAAAACTCACCCAGATGACTGCAAGGAGATTCCTACAGGCCCTGGGTTACATGGCATCCTGAATTCTACTGGTTCCATTAGCAAAACTACACATGAGAAAGCTTCAATGGTACCTAAAAAGCATTTGGTCTCAACACAGCAACAACTTCGAGACCATCATACCACTCATTCCATGCCTACAAAAGGAATTCCTATGGTGGGCCTCGGTGAGCCAGGAAAACACAGGTATGTCATTCAAAAAACCACAGATAACACAGACCATGACTACAGATGCCTCAGACCTTGGATGGGGGGCGGACATGGAAGGCAGGTGTATACAAGGACAATGGTCTCCAAAGGAAACACATCTGCATATAAACCAAAAGGAAATGCTGGCAGTAATGCATGCCATCGAGGCCTTTCAACACCAACTCCAGCAAGGCCATTTAATGATACAGACAGACAACACCACTGTGATGTGGTACATAAACAAGCAGGGGGGCACCCACTCTTACCCCCTTTGCAGACTGACAATGCAGCTTTGGGAGAAATCACTGAGCCTAAACATCCAGTTACAATCCCAGTTTGTTCCAGGAAAAGACAATATGTTGACGGACAGCCTAAGCAGGAATTTCACAGATCCACACGAGTGGTGGTTACATCCGAAGGCCTTCAGACAACTCACTTCGACATGGGGCAAGCCAGAAGTGGACCTATTTGCCTCTCACCTCAACCATCTTCTACCAAAATTTTGCACAAGGACATACCATCCAAAAGCTTGGAAAATAGATGCCCTCTCATTCAACTGGAACTCCCTAGCAATCTATGCATTCCCACCTCTGCCACTGATGACCTCAGTATTACTAAAGATCAAAGCAGAGTAGCCCAAGGGAATCATGATAGCTCCGGATTGGCCAAGACAACACTGGTACCCACTACTACGGAGCATATGTCACACCAGGAGGTGGGCCCTTCCCCAGTGGCCTCTACTTTTGACTCAACACAATTTCGAAACACTGCATCCAAATCTTCAGACACTGCATCTAACAGCCTGGGAGATCCCATAAATAACTTCAGCTTATCACTCTCCAAGGAAGTTCAGTGGATACTAACAGAGGCTCAAAGACCATCCACCAGAAAGGTTTACTTAGCAAAGTGGAAAAGATTCAGCAATTGGAATACCAGCAAGGGACATGATGCATCATTGTTGAACATCCCACTCATCTTGGAATATTTGGCAGATATGTTAAAGAACGGCCTCTCATATTCTTCCATAAAGATACATGCATCTGCTATTTCAGCTAGATACAACACTGATCCTCCTGTTTTTCTCACCCCTTACTAAGACAATTCCTCAGGGGAATCAAGAACATTAAGCCACCAAGAAAGGCCCCAGTGCCAGCCTGGGACCTCAATTTTGTCTTGGAAAAACTGACTCTACCTCCATTTGAGCCAGCAGCTTCAGTTGACTTGCAATTTCTCTCATGGAAGACAGCTTTCCTGTTGGCAATTACCTCAGCAAGAAGGGTTTCGGAGCTACAGGCCCTAATGGCAATACCACCCTTTATTATTTTTCATAGAGACAGGGTTTCATTAAGGACCAACCCTACTTTTATGCCAAAGGTGGTATCTAGGGTTTCTTTAAATCAAGCCATTTATCTGCCTGCTTTCTTCCCCAATCCTGAGAATAAGGGGGAAAGACTGTTGCATACCTTGGACATTCACAGACAACTTCGATACTACCTGGACAGAACCAAGGCCAGTAGGAAGTCTGAACAACTTTTGTAGCTTACGCCCTGCAGTCCAAGGAAAAGCAATTTCAAAACAGACTATTTCTAAATGGATTGGACATTGCATCAGATTCTGTTATTCCTTTCATGGAAAGACTGTTCCAGCCAATGTCAGACCACATTCCACCAGAGCTACAGCCACCTCTACAGCATTCTTAAGAGGGGTGCCTACCAAGGACATTCTAGAAGCTGCTACATGGAGCTCCATGCATACATTCTCCAAACACTACAATCTCCCTCTATACTCCAGATCCAGAGCAGGCTTTGCTTCGGCAGTCCTGCAGGGTTTGATTGCCACACCATCTCGTTCCTAGAGCATTCCTCCTCCCCCAGCTAAGCTATGGTATTCTACCCACATGTTATGACTGCAGTTGCATTCTTGAAGGACATAGTACAGTTTTGTACCTACCATAAATGTAGATGTCCGATAGACATGCAACTGCAGTCGGATTTTCCCTCCCTCCATACCCCTCTATGCCTAGGGTCCACTCCTATCCCTGCTACTCTTAGCTGGGGATATCTGTTATGGTGTATTTGTTTTATTGCTCATTTATTTGTTTGGAATCCTGTTTTTGTCTTCCAATTGATTACAGCCTTCCTTGGAGGGCACCTGGCATCTGGGGCAAGAAACACTGAAGAAAATGGTGTCGGCTGATGCTTATGTACTCCAGCCGCTCTGACGTCGGAGAGAAATGCGACATCAGCCGACGTCGGACCCAGACTTTGGAATCCGAGGGATCTGAGGCAGGACAACCCACATGCTATGACTGCAGTTGCATGTCTATCGGACATCTACATTTATGGTAGGTACAAAACTGTACTTTATGCAGCATTCATTGTTACTCAGCATTGGTGAGTGACAGCAATCTCTACGCAAATGCTGAGGACAAAAATTAAGGCTTTCCCATGGGACATTTCTGGCCATGGGTGTTGTGTGTGGTTCTATTTTCTGGCAAGACTACATATGAGAAACATGGATTGATAGGACAGTGGTGAAAATGACAATGGCAAAAAGAGGGTAGGATGCAGGGAAAGAATACATGAATTTGCAGGAAGGTGGTGGGAGGGCACTACAGCTTCTTGAAAACATAAATTTAGTATTGTGCACTCAGTTTCATGAATTTGTAGAGTCACCACACCAGAGATTGGTGACAACAACAGACTAATGTTGTATAGACAATTGAACCAAATGAAGTGTGTCAAAAGATGACACATAAGCAAAGTGGATATTTATATATGCTGCATATTTTTTTTGTGGCATAGGTGCCCATTTGTTTGAAGAGAGAGGAATGTTGATGAAGGTGCTTAGGAATGAGGGGAACAGATAGGTAGAGTAAATTAGGCAGCAGTTGTAGACATACAGGGCATACAAGATAGACAGGGATGATAATGGACATAAAGTGTTGGGTGTAACCATGATTGGGGATAGGTAGGGGTCCTCAGAGGCACATCTTAGTCCAACTAGAGAATAGTGAGAATCTTGTCCTCATCCTTAGAACAGTCATCACTTTCTCCTGTGGCAGTTGCCTGGGTTAGTGCCAGAAGTGGGATTGTTTTGGTAATATGATGCAGGACCTTTTCAACCTTGCCAATTCAGACAAAGAAAGCCCCATCCATAATGCCCTTGACCAACCCTGTCAGCTCCTGACAGGAAAAAAAAATACCACCTCCCCTACTACTGCTTCCAGAGGGTACCACTGTACCAGCAGCTGGGGCAGAGCTGCCTGACACTGGTGAACAGGTAGGACAGGAGTTGTCAAGACAATGCTGACAAGTTTCAACAGAGATGTGCTGGGTGTCTGTGCTGGGCTGTAGTGGTGCTGGCACATCACCTGTGGCGGTATGGTGGGCCAAACCTAAACCCCAGTGGGCAGTCTACCTCACTGTGCTAATGCTCATTTTGTTTTCACCAGCAGTGTAGTACACCTTTACCACATCCAGATATGATGGGAAGGCATTGTGTCATAAAAATCAATCAATCACAGTAGTGTGATATGACTAATCGAATCATGTATTTCACTGTTTCAAATGTATATTTGTGGACAGGCCATTGTAAAAGCACTGTGCTTGTTACACGTAATGACATACTTCTTTGCTAAGATATCTGCTTTCTAAGGTATTTGCAAATATTGACTTGTTAATGTCATGCAATACTGAAGTTAATGTGCTTTATAAATAGTAGCCTGTAAAAAAACTAATACCTGTAACTGTGTATTGAATCCACACACAATCTGATGTACTCATTGGTATAAATGTTACGGTATGCCTGCTTGCCTGCTCAAGGTGATGATGGACTGAGAATATTTCTGCACCTTGCAATCAGCACAGGTGCATACTTGCCCTATACCACTCTGAGGTGAGTTAGTCTCTTTTGAAGCACCTCAGTTTTCTTCTATCTCTGCTGTAGCTGTGCAGTAGAAAAAGGAAAGAAATATATATGGAAACATAATGAATAACTGTGTTGGCTGGTTAATTAATGCCCTATCATAGACAGGTTATGGGTCAGTATACATACACAGCTGAGGGATGTTTGCAGTCTTAAATTCACCTTCCCATCAGCTCAGGAGGTCTCTCATGCACCTCTTCATGTCACTGTAGTGGTGACAACATTGGTTGTCCCTGCATGGGATGTCAGTTCCACTAGAGACAGTCTTGGCCAAGCTATTCCAAGCCTTAGCTTTATAATGAGACCAGGTGTATTCCGCCTGCAGTAGTGTACAGCTGTAGTACTTCACAAAGAGTGGCATAAAAATCCTGGACTCCTCACCACACCATCCCTACCATCGCCGGCCGTGTCTGCAGGAGTCAAGCTAGAAATGTAGGGCTGAATTGGTGCCTAGTTCAGATTTCATCTGTAACATCTAACATCTGTAAACTTGTGCACAAAGACACACAGCAATTCCAACTGCATTTGCACAATTGGAAGCACAGTAATTGCTTGCTAGACATATTGACACTTAAGTACACCAAGAAGCACAGAAGGTGTTAGAAATGGCAGTAAGATTTGGCAATGTATGACACTCAAATTATTGAGACATGTTCCAGTGTTAAACACTGATATGCTTTATGGTGCTGGTTGTAACCATGCTAAGTTTCAGGAAAAGTGGTATGATTTGTGACATACTGGCATGTTGGGAGCTAGACACTGGTAAGATTGAGGAGTACCACTTTGGGAATCAAACCGAAGAGAAAAAAAAGGATAAAATATTAAACTTTACTCAGTAACTATCACTGCCAAAGGAAAACATTCTTGTTAACATGGTAATTAGATATATACTAAATTAAGATTCAATGCAGAAATACTTAAGAGATTCCTGTATGTCTGTGACTTTACTTGGTCACTGGACTGCATTTCTATGTAAAAGGCAGTGTTTGTGTTTGTAAATACGTCTCAAATACATACAGTTGCATGGCCTGACATGGTAGGTTAGGCTACATACATACTTCATAGCACATGCTGTCATAAACATGTAATTATAACAAAAATATTGTGCTTATCATATCTGTGCATGTACATTCTACATTAAATATTGTCATTGTCCTGTTTAACATAATTTACACGTTATAATGGGTTTCTGTAGCAAGCATTGATGAAACATTTCTTGCAGTAAATATAGTTATGATAACGCATGCATTTACTATGACATTCCTAATCAAAATTTTGTGACAAATGACATTCTGACATCCTCTGTAAAAATATCTGTCAATTGGATTCAAACCTTTCATCAGCTGTCTTTGTTCTTTAAGATCACTGGTGCAAGACTTGTCTGAGCTACAGAAGCCAGCCGAAATTGTTTTTTTTTTTTCATTTTTTCCTTAGGAAGTGAACAAGTTAACTGGAGCTGCTCTCCATTTGGCAACTTTAGCTCCAGGTCTGGAAGTTTCTGCTGAAATCCAAAGTATCCACTGCTGAAAACTGAAATGTAACTATATTTTAAGCCTCTACTGCACTTTGCTGATTTTATTTAATTGAATTGCTGCCTCATTTCTGCTGTTTTGCTTGCATTTTTCTGCATTTTAAATATTGTTACTGTTGCCTTAAAGAGCATAGACTAGATTCAGATCTGCTGAATCTAGATTGTTTTTGTTACACTTCAGCACTAAACTAGCAATCTTACATTAGGAGGGCTTTCCTGCACCCTTGTGGCAGAAGTATGTGCATCAAGCCCCATCTGAGCTGGGAATTGCTGGAGGAAGGCTCATTGTGCGCTTTCCAATTGGTAACTACACTTAAAAGTGCTTAGTTTGGCTTGTATTTAAGCCTCTCATTTGTGTGTTGTTGCACTTCATGCAGCAGGGGTTAGCAGTGCTCTGTATAGACACAACAGCCTTGAAGCACAGTTTTTCCAGTAGACAGCCATCATTGAAACCCTCCCAAGATTCTCTGCTGTGCTAGTTATGAAATGAGCAGCATTGTGTTATTGATCAGCCTTAGCCTACACAAGTATAAGTCCCTCTGGTAGTCTTGGAGCTACCAGCAAAGTCCGGTCAAATTACCCACTCCCCTCACTAATAGAACATACTGTAAGAACCTACTATAATGGACAGGCAACTTCCCCATCATCTCTCCAGCTAGCCTGATTGACATGGGGATCCTGAGGCAATGTAGCAATTGTCTCATGTATACTGACAGCCACTTATTGCTGAAACAGGTACTGTATGTGAGAAATATAATTACACTATGAAATTAGTGGCAATATGCTTACATAAGGACAAATCGAACATCAAACAGGTTGTCAGCACAAACACATCACTTCCCATACGAAATAAAGAAACTACACATAAACCCACATATCCGGAGGTACTCACTAGAAGTTTACCAAAAGATCAGAGACCTCCCAAACAGAAATCACTTGCACACACAACAATGCAAAAAACACATAATAACACACAAACCAGTCTCAACAAATAAGCTCAGAAAGCATAACACCTCAAAACCTAATGTACTGGACATAGGTGATTCCATAGTGAGACACACAGCTGTCCCCCTCACCAGACTAGATAAGGAGAGGGTTACTTTTAGCTGCCTCTCATGTGTCAGGATCCGTCAATGCACTGAAGTCGCTCAACAAGTACCAGTATGACTCTGTCATAGTCCATGTTGGGGAGAATGACTGGAGACATACCTCTCTGAACTAGGTGAAGGGAGTCTTGACTGAGCTTTCAAATTATATGCTCTAGGCAGGTATAAGCCTAGCCCTAAGCAGTATACTACCTTCACCAAGGATGATGATGCCACAATACAAACAAAAAATGATTAAATTTAACAGTTGGCTTAGCTTCTGGTGTCAGTCCAGGGTGATCCAATATCTTTCAGCCTAGGAAGACATGGTCTACAGGCCACACTGCTTTGCCAGAGATGGTCTCCACCTATCTCCTCTAGGCATTTGGATACTGGCAAAAGCATTAGCCACCCTTATTGTGCCTTTTTTAGGCAGTGTCAAAACAGCCAACCTCCAGACATAATAAAATCCTTTCTAGATAAACTCAAGGTTCTGCTGCTTAATGCTAGGAGTCTAAACAGGAGCCTGCACTTCCTGGAAGCACTCCTCACCTTGGAAGTTGCTGATATTTGTGCAGTCACTGAGACATGGTTCAAAGCCATGGAAAGTGTCCTCACCATGCAGGGCTACAACACCTTCAGTATGTTCAAACTACAAACTGAGCATGAAAGAATCCAAGGAGGAGGTGTATCCGTCTTCATTAAGGACAAATACACCTCGAGACTGGTCAAACATATGACCCTTTTGAGCTACTCCATGGCCAATTTAGTATTGGCAAAACACCCTACCCACATCATTGTTAGCTATAGGTGCCCCACCATAAACTAGGAAAAGCATACCACATACCTAGACTTACTGAACTGAAAAACATGTTCCTCATATCTGGAAAACATCCTATATAATCCCTCTGCAAAAAGGTGGCACCTCTACAGAATTTTCCAACTATAGACTCATTGCAATCTTATCACTTATATCCAAAATCTTAGAAAAATGCATTCATATGCAGCTCTTTAATTACTTTCTATTAAATAACCTCCTTTCTAGCATACAACACTGCTTTTGCCCATATCATAGTACTACAACTGCCCTGCTCAGCTTTACCAGTTCTATCAACCAATATAGAAATGATGGGAATTTAATATCCTCCATCTTCTTGGACCTATCCAAAGCAGTTTACATTTAAATTGCTGAGGGAAGTTTCGTCGACCGCTGGTTGTCGAATGACAATGAGCCGACCCATGTTGCTGATCCTTTCCTTGTGCGAGTTCTGTTTCAGCTCATGGTCAGTGCTTTCGCAAAGATGAGGTCAGTCATTGAAGTAGAGATAGCAGTACAGTGGGGATTGGGAAATATACCCTTTTCTCCACTGTAGTGCAATCTCAGAGTTGGAATATATATTTTGCAGGGGGTGCATGGGAGCTTGCCAAATCTTTATGTTTCGTCTGGTGCAGTGTAGGACTGCATTCTATTAATGTCGAGTAAGGTTGAATTCGCATATTAATGTTCAGATTTGACATTTTGCATGTCAGTACACTCCGATTTCAGTTTTCCAAGTCGATATTACCACATTTCAGCCAACTGCATTTCATACTTATGATAGTAAACCATCCAAAGTAGGTAATACTGCTTCTGTTCAAAAACTACTTAGAGAAATCTCACTACTAAAACTCAGCCATTCTTCACTCTCATGGTTCCTTAGTTACTTAACTAACCATCAACAATCTGTCAAATGGCAACATGACCTCTCATCCCTCTTGCCAATTACAATGGGTGTTACCCAAGGATCAATTCTAGGACCACTATTTTTCACTATATTAACCAATAGATTTCACACAGCCACTTCTATAGCTTCCATTGTCCAATATGCTGATGACTCCAATGTCATCAGTGCTGCACCTACCATAAAAGAACTTGAAGCTAAAACACAACAAGCCTTCCTAGCAGTAGAAATCTGGCCAGCAGAAACAACTAATCCTAAACCCATCCAAAACAAAACTCATGCTCTTTTACCTCCTGTAAGGCACGCAGCCTAACAACTTAATTCCAACATATTTCTTCCAACAATACCATAATATCTATAGTAGACCAAACAAAATTATAAGTATGCTGACAGAATCTGAAATTCAATTTACACCTATCCCAAGCTATTAAAAAGACACATGCAAAAACAGGGGCTCTCTGTAGACTCAAACATTCCTCACTGCCATCAGAAGACAAGCAATCACCAGAACTCACTTTCTCTCCACCCTGCTTTACGTCTTGCCTATCTTCACCAACCTAAAGAAAACTGATTTATCAAGTTGGCGACCAGCTACAATAAAGTTGGCGACCAGCTACCAGTTCCCCCCACAGATTCCACAACTGCTCTGCCTTACAACAACTAAACTGGCTAGAACTACCCCATTACCTTACTTACACTCAACTCCTCACTGCCCACAAAAATTCCTGCTCTAATGCAATTACTCCAACCCTGTACTAACACTTGAGTCCTCCGATCCACGAACAAGTCCCTATTACAAGTGTGCAAAGCCAACAAAACTGTCAGTGACTCTTTACTCTTCTAAAGTCTGGAATACCATACCCCAGCTAACCATAACATCTGACAACACAACACAATTTAAAAAACTACTTAGGAACTTCCTCAAAAATAAGAGGCTTTGCCCTTGCTCTACTCCTGACTAAATCCTCCTCCTCCTATGCTCAATTTATCTATATCTAAATTCACTTAATTGCATAGTATGTCCTTCTCAAGTACTTAAGTACTGGCTCTTTTGCTCTTCTGCCTCCTACACCCCCTTTTCTCCTTCTAAATTAAAACACCTTACCTTGACTGTCAGCTCCTATCCTCACCATCATTAGCCCTGCTTCACAATGTTTTCTACCACTTTCCCCACTGACATTTCCTACTTTGAGTTTATTCCTAGACTTTGTCTTCTTCCATCTGCAGTCTACACTGTAACTTACAGAATAAGTCCACTATCAAACAGTAGCCTATACTGGTGCCTATTTGTAGTCTAATGAACAGATCAACTATTGACTGAAACTATATACAATATGCCAGATATCATGTATAACTAGTTCGTATTCACTAAATGTTACTAAAGCAAATTCTTCCTGTATGTTTCCAATTGTATTATATGTGCATGTTTCTGTAATTACTTATGGCCCTTTTCTCCCTGGGCCCCCATGGGATCTGTCCCAGTCAGACTTTCCTGGTTAATAAATGTTAAATAAACAAACAAATAAATAAATAAATACTGGATTCACTTGCCATACAGGCAAACACCTTGGTCATGGGTGATTTTAACTATCCTTCCATCTACTGTGAAACATACACAACCACAAACATGCTGGTTGGAGGTTCTTGGACATTGTCAGTGCAGATGCTCTGGAACAGATGGCACTTCCAGAAGGGGCTCAAATGTCCTGGACATAGTATTCAATAACATAGAGGAGCACTGCACCCCCCTGCCCCATGTGATTTCCTCCCTGGTAGGATCAGACCATAAATCAGTCAATTCAATGTAGTTATAAGGCCAGATACCCCATCAAGCTCCAGAAAGTTTAAATGTTTTCCAAAACACATTGCCTCTTGCTAAGTGATGGTATAAGAAGGCTCAAAGTCCCCTCAGTCACGTGGACCCCTATTCAGAGGTGTATGCCAATGCCCTGTACAACCACTTAGGCAGTTGTATAGATTCAGCTCTACCTGGCTGGATTAAAATTAGGTCCTGCTGAAAAAAACAAGCCACCCTGGTGGGCCCCTAGTGTAAACAAGCTATACAAAAAGATGAAATAACTAATGTCAAAGAACAGCAGGGAACTGGCTCAGCAGAGGAAGAATTCCCTCTACATTTTAAATAAACAAATTAGAAATCTTGTCAATTCCTCCAAAGCTAATTATAAAGCAAAAATAGCATCCCTAGCTAAGGATGATCACAAGACATTCTTAAACTATGTCCAAAATCTAAAAAGGAATGCCCAGTTATGTGCCAAAGTGGTAGTGTACGGCAACATTCATACTCTACCCGGGGAAATAGACAACCTGCTAGCTGATAGATTTGGTACAAAATTCACTCCCTCTGTTCCCACCAGTCATTCCCCAAAGTATACTGGCCACCATTTCTCAGCCTGTTATCTCAAGAGAACAGGTCATCTCTACACTTTCCAAAATAAAAAAAACACATCTTCAGTGGGACTAGATAGCATCCCATGTTGCATTTTAAACAGCTTAAAAGATGACCTAGCAGACCCACTTGGATCGCTGTTTAACCATAGCCTGTGAACTGGTTGTGTTCTGCCGGAATGGAGGATTGCAACAGCAATCCCTCTGCACAAGGGGGGGGGTCAATTGACCCTAGGAACTGTAGACCCATAAGCCTAACTATCCCCATAAGCAAGGCCATGGAAGGAATCATTATGGGCCTCATTAACAAGGACATAGGCAATCACTAAAGTCTAGCCCAAACCCAGTTCAGATTTGTTAGCGTAGATCATACTTGTTAAATCTGTCTGACTTCTTTAAGAAAGTCACCAAATACCTGGATGAGGGAAAGACAGTGCATACTGCCTACCTTGACCAAGCCAAGGCATTTGACACAATCCCCAACACAGGTATTATAGAGAAACTCTCCCAACTTGGAATTAACCCTTATGTCACTAGAAGGGTAACCAATTGGCTCACCAGCAAGACATGTAATGTCAAAGTAAGTGACTTCACCTCTAGTAGAAGTCCAGTCACAGCAGCGTACCACAGGGTTCTGTGCTGGGACCATTACTGTTTGGAATTTATTTCTTAGAAGTTTAGGCAAACATGGACAGCATGTGTCTTAACAGGTTCATGTCTTCTTCTTCTTCTTTTGGCTTTTCCCAGTTAGGGGTCACCACAGTGGATCACTTGTCCACTCATGATTGGCAGCGGAATTTTACTGTGTTGAGTTGCCAGCCCGGCGCCCAACCTTTCACAGAAGGCACACACATGCATGCAGTCACACCTAGGGTCAATTTAGAGTGTCCAATCCACCTACAGCATGTCTTTGGCATGTGGGAGGAAACCCAAGCACCTGGAAGAAACCCACAGAACCACAAGGAGGACATACAGACTCCATACAGGAGGCACCCCAGCTGAAGATTGAACCAGAGAACCTCTTGCTGTGAGGCGGCAATGCTACCCGTTGCAGCACCATAGCTGACCTGTTGGACCAGGTTCACTGATGATTGCAAATTGGATGCAATTACTGAGTCTCCCAGTGATGTTAACATACTGCAGAAAGGATTAATGCAGGAAATGACTGGTGCCAAAGCCACAGATTAAAGTTAAATGCAAAACACTGCATTATTATTCCCTTTGGAAAGGATGACTTCCTTGTTAATTACACTATAGACAGCACCACCTAAGTATAGACCCAATGGTACATGATCTGTGTGCACAGGTTGATAGCAGCCTGAACTTCGACCACCAGGTTTCCACAATGGTAAGGAAAGCCTTCTACGTGGCACTTCTCATAAGTAAAGACATCACATCTAGATCTAAGGATGTTATAGCCCCATTATATTCAGCTCTCATCAGACCAGTAATTGAGAACAATGCTCCCTTTTGCTTTTACCTGACCAGACACCTGCAACAGCTGAAGAGACCCAAAGGTTTCTCACAGAGAAACTACAGGGCACATGAAACAAGACCTATGTGGAAAGACGGAAAGCCCTGTCACTGTACTGTGTCTCTTACAGGCTGTTAAGAGGTGACCTGTGCCTGGTCCACAGGGCAGTCTCTGACCCTGCCCTGATAAAAGTGCTACACATTTGCAAATAAAATTGCACAAGGGTTTCTCACTCCAGGGATTATAACCTCACCTGTGACATGAACAGATCATGCTGGAGATATAAATACATCTCTCAGAGACTGTCACTTCTCTGGAACAAGCTCTTAATTCATGTGAAACAGAACTGCTCTCTGACTTTCTACATATGCAACCTAGGTCAATGGATGGGTGACCACAAATTCAATCCAGGGGTGTCGCCCATTTCCCTCATGGAAAAAGACAATATTTAGTATCACAGACTCTTATGTCTGAAAACTTTGTTCACCTAACCACCAACAATTGGGGAACTCAGGATAAATATGGCTAAGCTTGTAAGGGTTCTAGGGCCATTAGCCTAGTAGCAATCTATGAACCTGTTTGCATGCTGCTGACTGGAGCACAAATGCAAAAGCTATTAGGAAAAATATAAAATTGACCAAATTAACACATTGAATGGCTATCTGTAGCAAAGAGCAAAGCTGTTACAGTATTAGCATGACACATCCTTCCTTTTTACATTTGCTTGCACATTACAAGTAGCATTTAGGTTAAACATAACCAGGATTTCACATAATAGCAATTGTTCAGAAAAAAGATACAAAGGCAATAATATGAGGTAATTCTTGCCACAGTACATGCAATTACTCCTGATATATTTTACTATATATTGTATAAGTATCACAATGACAACTTGTGACATATGGATAATTTCTCCAGCATATATGGCCCATATGTCCACATTAGTCATGTTCCTACTTTTATGTTACCATACTGTAAACAATTTCATATCTTACAACTTCTTACAGCATGTCTAGCATATATTATTAGTAGTAATGAGAAGAGGTGAGTTTACAACAAAAACGCCTGTTATAACATGCATTCAGAATTGCTACAGGTAAGATACTCAGCACATATCACACACTTTAGCCTGCTCATGTCATATACAGCCATTGGGTGTCAGTAGTTATTAATCAAATAATAAAAAAAATTCTGTAAACTGGATTCAAACCTTGCATCACCTATCTTATTTTTCTACACTTGCTTCAGGTACATATCTTGGCACAGAGATACTTACCTGACAAGTTGAATTTATTCAGTTAGTACTATTCAGAATTCTGACATCCATACAGGGGCTCCAGGATTGTTTGCTCTACAGAAGGCAGCTCAAATTATTTTTTTTGCTTTTTTGCTTAGGCAGTGAACTGTAGTTCACTGCTAGGGACCAGTCTCAGTCCAGAGTGTGCAATACCAAGCTGCACATAAAGGATGAAGAGAAAAGAAAGGCTACTGAAATAGAGGAAACATTGTGAAAGAAGTGGTTAAAATATACAGTTCTGATATGTCCTTAAAGTTTCTGTGTTTGAACATGAACATATGCTCTTTAAACATCAGTATGTTCACACAAACATAGCTATCTCTGGATTAGAACCCCAAGACATCATGGCATTCATATGACACACTTGAGATTTTTATCAGTATGTGTCTCACACACATAGACTGAGAAGATAAAAAGGAGGTTACGTATACTCATGTTATGAAGTAGTATTATTTGACATTACCAGGTGCAACAAAAACAGGTTCTGGCCTTTGCCTGTGTAATTTGCAGATAGATGTGTGGTTGGTTATGTTACTGACAACAGGGAAGATAATCTTTCCTCACCCAATATGAAACAAAACAATACATTTGAACACTGCACCTCTTTTCTTCTCTTTATTTCGTGAGCATTATTCCCATATCTATGCTTCTCTAACAAAACTGCTAATGCTTTGTCTTGTGGTTCACATATATTTCATTGAGTAATCTACTTCCTTAGAATTTTAAGACACATTTGTACACAGAGGCAGAAACTGTTGTCATAAACAATTCATATAACTGTTAAGAATGTTGCTGTCCTAAGTCAATCTATGCTACACAAAATATCTTGTAAGTCCCTTCTTCATGACAAACCCTCAGTAAGTGTACATTAGAGAGGATTGACTGTGAAAAACTGATTGATACTGCAACCAGACTGATCAGTCACACTTGCAAGCACTTAGCAGGTAACACTTGTCAGTATTTATCCTTACATAGGTAGGGTGTGTGCATGCAGTTGTGTAGGTCCCTACACCATATTTACATTCCCTGCACTTTTGTGCCACTTGTGGAATTCATGAAAGCTAATGAGTTCACACCTCATTTGCATACTTGCAGTGCTGAGAGGGCTGAATCTGCACTATTTAAAGGTAATCATGCAGGTTAGGAACATGGATCCTAGTAGGGAGACTGTATCCAGAGAGCTTGATACTGCTACTGTTACTTGCTTTTAAAACTTTTCCTACTTTCACAAAAAGGTAGGTTGCTGTTATGAAAAAATTGATGTATTTAACTTTACTTATGGATTCCATTTCACAATACAGTTATTGTTTTACTGTCTCCATTATTCTCAGTAGCTGTTGGCATGGGCATATATGCCACAGTTATTTATTGACCATGCAGTATTGTTCTATATAAGGATGATAGTTTAATGGAAATTTCAATCCTGAAAGCTGACCACTTTATTCAGAAGACTGTTGTATTAATTATTATCAAGGTCGTGGGTTTTGCATTATTAACACTGCAATGATAGGAGGTGTTGCCAGCCATGCCAGGAAAAGTGGGGCAGTGGATGTGTGGCATGTGCCAGTACAGCTAGCTGGAATTTTGTAAAGAAATGTGTGTCATTTGTGTGTCAAACTGATTTGTACAGATGCTTGTGTTAAAAATGTATTTGTAAAACTGCTTGTGTTAAAAATGTATCAGTAGTGTGCTCTGTTGGACAGAAAAGAAATATACATGTATTATTGTAGCTGTTTAAAGGTATATACTCAGTCCCAGCTAACTTTGGAAAACAGCTGAAATTAAATTAGGCCATAAAGTAAGCTTACATTTCTTATTGTAGCCAGAGACAAAATGTTTGTGAGAAGCCTGCCTTAGTAGCTCTATAGGAGAGTTAGAGATATGAAATTGTTTTATGACTTCCAGGAGCTGCAGCAGATCTCAGCAAAGCTTTATCTGTGTGCATGATAACACATAGGTGCTAAAATCTTGGCAGTGTCTAGTGTTGTGATAGTCTGGAAAACATAGTCAGATTACCAGATATGATGCCATTCAGTCAGCTATCCCAGAAATAATATTTAGACATTATATTGAGAAGTGTCTCAGTCAGACTCTTTGAAACCTGACATAGAAGGATAATTCACCTACTTAATCTTGCATTGCTCTAGTAAATAACTTAACTCATATGAAACTTCTTTTCTCATGTATTTTGTGTCTAATGGATGGATACATTCTTAGATACTTTTCTGTATTTAACAATCAGCTTATTTATTTCTTTTGTCTTGGGGAGGGAAGCTATATGAAGTTGTGTGCACTTAGACGGAGCCTTACTTTTTCATGTAGTTTTGTATGATGGATGGCTATATTCATATGTATTGTTTTGGGTTTAACAATCATTTTATTTACTTAAGGATTTTTTCTTTTTTAGTATGTTTCTTTTTATGCAGGGATATGACGCCTAAGACATCTGCACCCTGTAACCCACCATACACTGACGCTGAGAATGATGTGATCATTCAGGACCTGTTTCGCCATGACTCATTCCTATTAGAGAGATGCAGGGCTGACAAGTCCTCCCATGACTGTATCTGTGAGCAGGTAGTAGATGATGTTAAGCCCTTACAAGCCTAGCCAAGTTCAACCCATGAATTTCTGGTTACCCATCCAATCATCCAAATTAAGCTTAAGTAGGGCCAATGAGGGGCTTTGTTTAACATGAATAGGAAGCTTGTTCCAAAGGTGAGGCAACCTCTGTGAGACAAATCTGTCTCTCCAGCAAGTTCTGTTTATGTCACATACCAGGTTAAGATCCTTTGAGTGAGTGACCTGTGTGCCATTTGATTTGTGAATTTGCAGCATTTCCATTAAAGCTGGGTCAGAGATTGCTCTATATGCAATGCACAGGTCACCTCTGAGCAGTCTGTATGACACAGTAAAGTGACAATGATTTCAGTCTGTTCACTTAAAACAGATCTTGAAGACCCTGTATTTTATTTGTAAAGAACCTTTGTTGTCTCTCCAATTGCTGCAGGTGTTTGGAAAGAAACATACCAAAAGGGTCATTGTACTCTATTACTGGCCTGATAAGGGAAGAGTACAGGGGGGATTATAACCTCTTTTTTCCTGGAGGCAATGAGATGAGCAATATAAAATGCCCTTATTACCACTGTGGAGATATGGTGATCAAAGTTAAGGTTGGTGTTGACCTGCGTGCCCAGATCTCTCAGCACTGACTGTGTGCTTAGAGTATTGCTATTGATGTGGTAGTTTGAAGGGACAGCACCCTTGTGGAAGGGGATGATAATGCATTTTTTGCGGTAAGTTTAAGACAATGACTTTGGCACAGTAATTAGTCTGCATAAGACCTTCTTGCAGTATGTTGATATCAATAGGGATTTCAGTGATCAGTTTGCAGTCATCATCAAACTTTTGTTAGCCACATTCCTTGAGTTTTGGCCTGTTCTCTGAAGAAGTAGATTCCTAACAGTAGGAGTCCCAGAACCAATCCCTATGTAAACTGCTGGTTACAGGTCTGCAGGAGGAGGTGGAGTCCCCTATTTTGACTGTATGAGTTCTATCAGTGAGCCAGTTTGCAACCCACCTGACAATATATGGGTTGATACTCAGCTGGGTGAGTTTATCAATGATTCTTGAGTGGGAGATCATGTTAAAGGCCTTGGCTAAGTCTAGGCAGTCCATATTCATAGATTTGCCCTCATCTAGGGCTTTGGTGACTGTCTCAAAAAAGTCCACCAAGTTTAACAGGTATGATCTCCCTTTGACACCACCAAACTGGGTAGGGTTGAGTGTTTGGACATTCCATATATCTTTGTTGATTAAGTCCATGATGATTCATTCCATGACTTTGCAGATAAAGCTGGTCAGGCTTATGGGTCTATAATTCCTAGGGTCTGTGGATGCACCCCATTTGTGCAAAGGGATGATGTAGCTGTTTTCCATTCCAGAGGGACAAAGTCAGTGTTTAGGCTGTGATTGAAAGTGTGCCCAATGGTGAAGTCAATTCCAGTTTTAACCCATGTAGAGCACAGCCTGGGATGTTGTCTGTTCCTGTAGAAGCTATGTTTTTGGCCTTGGAGAGGACATTTAAAACCTGCTCCTTGGATATACTAGTTGGGGAACAGGTGTTAGGGATGGTTGGGGGTATATGTGGTGGTGACAGGGGAGTGAAGTTTTCATTGAACCTGTCAGCCAGCAGGTTTTCTAAATCCACAAGTTCTGTATATGTAGCATCATTAACTATGAGTTCCGAGCAAATCTGGACATTAACTTTGAGGTTATGGATGTAAATGAAGAATGCCTTGTGGTTATACTTAGTTAGGGAAGTTAATTTGGATTTGTAGTTAGCTTTGAAGGACTTCACTAGGAGTCTTATTTGCTTAAGTTGAGGAGGGAGTGTTTCCAGTTTTGAGACCATTCCTTCCTACTCTTAGACAGCAGTTTCTTTCTCCTATTGTATAGCCTATTAATGGCAGTTGTCCACCAGGCAGGTTTGTTTTTCCTTGAAGATCTTGTTTTGGTTCTTTCAGGAACTGTAGAGTCACTACAACTGTACAGGTGCTCGTATAAAGTTTTGGTGTATAAAACAGCATAAGTGTCTGTTCCATCAGGGAGGAAAGGGCTATGTTGTCATGTAAGAAGTTTAATTGGCCTTAGAGAAGTTTTTTAGTCTAGTTGTTGCTGGGGGGGGATCTTTTGTTATAGTTACTTCTAGCAAGACTGATTTGTTGTCAGATCTCACCAGGGATAGCCACACACTGGGAGCCATGCAGCAGTCCCCCATGTTGGTGAGCATGAGATCCAGGATGCTTGAGCCCCTTGTGGGTGTATCAACCAGCTGGTCCAGGGGACTGGAGTTAACGAAGTCCAGGAACCATTGGGCAAGTGAGTTAGAACATGTATAATTTACCATGTCAATGGATGGGTATTTAAAGTCACCCAAAACCAAGGTGTTTGGCTGTATCTTGATTGACTCAGATCCAAGTAGGCTGAGTGGATGTCCTGATTCATGGAGGGGGTCCTATAGCTGGCAATGAAATGAGGAGGGTGTCTTACCTACAGTCAGTTGAACCTGAAGTAATTCAAGGGAATTGTACTGTTTAAACAATCTAGAGGTGTATTTTATCTTTCATGAATATTGATACACCACCTCATTTAGGTCTCATGCTTTCAGCTTGTGGTCAGAATGTGTGGAAAGAAGTGCAACCTGGTATAACTGTGGTGCTCTGTGCAGCCTTAAACCAGATCTCAGTACCTGCACAAATGATAGCATCTTCCAAGGTGAGGACTGCTTCCAGTGAGTGCAGTTTCTGGTTTAGACTCCTGGAGTTTATCAGCATAACCATGAGGTTGTTTTAGAGGGTATTTTTACAACAGGAATTTTGTTCTTGTGACATTGCCTAAAAAGGCATTATGGGGGTGGCAAGAGACTTAGCCAGTCACTGAAATCCCAGGGGTGACAGATGAAGACCATCTCTAGCAAAGCACTAAGGTATGTCGACCATGTCATACCAGGCTGACAGATACTGGATTCCCTTTGATTGACACCAGAAATTAAGCCAATTGTTGAAGTCAATCATTTTTTGTTTGTACTGAGGTATTATCCTAGACAAAGGTAAAATGCTGCTTAAGGCTAGGGACATACCTGCCTGAGACACATAATCAGAGAGCTCAGTCATGTCTGTCTTCATATAGATCAGTGAGTTATGTCTTAAGTCGTTCACATCAACATGGACTATGACAGAGTCATAACAGTGCCTGCTGTTGAGAGACTTAAGTGCATGTGTGATGTGGTAGATCCTGCCAACTGACAGCTGACTGTGACGTTTTCCTTATCCAACCTGGTGAGAGGGACAACTGTGTGTCTCACAACTGAGCCACCTATGACTAACAGGCCATGGACATACATATTTCATGTATAAAAATAAATAATAAATAAAATAAATTTCTAAATAAGACATTAGGCCAATGATATGATTATGGTGGCCAGACATTGAGCAGCTGCAATTACCCATGAATGTATGGCTGCTGAGGTGGTCTTCCTACTAAGCCAACACTGACTGAAACAAAAGAGTTCCTGTCTACTGTAAGAGAGCCATACAGCTTAGCACAAGGTTCACACAGAATCCTTGATGTTGGGGCTGACATGGAAGACAACCCAAGTGTGTCTTCTGCAGACCTTCAAGGTATGCTATATAAAGAAATAATTGTCATTGTATACATGTGCGTGTGTGTGTCTCTCTCTCTATATATATATATATATATATATATATATATATATATATATATATATATATATACATACATACATACATATACATGTGTGTGTGTGTGTGTGTGTGTGTGTGTGTGTGTGTGTGTGTGTGTGTGTGTGTGTGTATATATATATATATATATATATATATATACATACACAGAGAGGGAAAGAGAGAGGCAGAGACTTGGGGTGGATAGAAGACACACAGATGGAGAGGGAGAAAGAGGGGATAATGGGGCGTGGGGGTTAGTCCACTGAGCAGTAACAATTTCTCTGAGATTAATTTTATTCTACATTTGTAAAGTCAATTGTTTTCTGTTTCTGCTGTCATTTGCTTTGTGATGTTTATCATCTTTGTTTTGTCTCCCTTTTTACTATGCAGGCACATCTGGGCCTGTCTTTGCATGACCACCTGCACATGGTAAGCACACCTTCTGTATTCTTATTAATATTCAAATGTTACATGTATTTGTAATTGAAAGCTATTTGATTTAATTCCATTAACATATTTTAATTTGTAATATACATTTCACATATCATAGGTTTGATTTGTTGTTTATTCTCTCTTTCTTTCTATTTATTTTTGTTGCTTACTTGTTATCATAGGTGATCCTGCCAGTGGCACTGTGGAATGCCCTCCTTCTAATGTCAGAGTATGGTAACCTCTGATAATAATGGTGATGATGAAGAGGCACTGTCTGAGGGTGAAGAGGGTCAATCTGACACTGAGGTTGTGCCGCCAACATCTCCTGCCCCTATTCTGGACAGTCAGTATGCCTGTACCCCTGACACAATGACCTCAGACATTGAACAGGTTGAGGGTGACAGAGTTGATCAGGGTAGTGTGGTTACTCTACTTGTAGAACTGGTGGATTCTCCCAGGAGCCATCATGAGGGTGAGGTGCTTGGAGAAGGCCTGCTATCCACACTGCGTCTGATGTTGGCATATCAATAGGTGCCACATGATGTTTGCATAGGGCTGTCATGGAGGCACTGGCATGTTCCAAAAGGGTCTCAGAAGAGAGAGTGTAAGTATTAAACATTGTGCATTCTGACATGCAGGACTGCCTGAACTATGTGGGTGACTCCTTGGACAGGATGAATGAAACACTAGACCGGGCAATGTCTGTAATAGAACGTTTTCTGTGAGAGGGTCAACCTCCATGTGGCTGTAAAGCTGCTGCATCAACGTGGTCAAGAAATATCCCACTCCCATACTGGCACTACCTCCACTGCTGTATCAGTGACTGCAGTATCCACATCCAAATGTGATAGGCCATGTGGTCATGGTCCTGGACATAGCTGTGATGAGAGCTCATCTGGCAGACATCACTTGCATTCAGGTAGCACCCAGAATTCTAGCCAGGGCCACAGAACTAGCAGTGCAACTGCTGGCAGAGGTAGATCTCTTGTTTAATGACAACAATGCAGAGCTGAGTAGTCTACCATGGCCCGCCCATACCTAGATGAGATGCCAGGATGTAGTGCTAGCACAATGCTTGATTGTGTTCATGCACACACACACACACACACACACACACACACACACACACACACACACACACACACACACACACGTGCGAGCGCATGCGCACACACCTTATCTAAGCAGTACTGTTGACTGCTAAATATATAGCTTCATAGGTGTTTGCTAGTTCTGATACCTTTGATAAGTGTAAGCAGGGGCTTGGGAGATGAAACATTTACAAGTAGGGATCCATTAACAGGCTGCCTGTGTCCATTAGAGCCATAGGTACTGAATCAGGGATGAATTTCCTGTTCCCCATCCAATTGTTCAAGTTACATTTAAATTGGGTTAGGGAAGAACTCTGCTTTACATGGATGGGGAGCCTGTTCCTGAAATGAGTCTCTGGGATACATACCTGTCTCTTCAGCAGGTCCTATTTATATCACAGCCAAGGTTTAAGTCTTTAGAACTGATAATTCTAGTACTGTTTATTTTGCGGATATGAAGGAGGTCCATCATAGTTGGGTCTGACCAGCCTTGTATGCCAGGCATAGATCTCCCCTCAACAGTCTGTAGGAGACAGAATACAGGGATACAGCCTTGAGGTGGTCTGCATACAACATGTTGCTTACGTCCTGTATTCTTTTAGTAAGGAACCTCTTTGGATGTTCCAATTGTTGGATATGCCTGGTTTGGTACATACCAAATGGCATCTATATCAGCATTTCGAAAATTGAATAGTTCGAATCACTAAATGTCAAACTGACATGATCAAACTATCCAACTTCCGAATGCCAATAAAAAAAAAAACGGTGTAGGTAGGGGAGCAAGCCCCCCTGAACCCCCCACACCCCCCGCTACTTAAATATACCAACTCCGAGACCACACTACATTGAGGTAAATGGAAATCTCCCCTTACGAAGATTTCCGTTTACCTGTTTGACGTTCTGCACTTTCGGCATTCTCGCTGCGACAATATCAGATTCGATATTGTCAGCGTTCGAGATGCTGATAGGAACCGACCAAATGGGGGGCATGGTACTCAGTGATAGGTCTGATGAATGCCGAATACAGTGGAGCAGTGATTTCCTTGGACCTGCATGCCATACCTTTGTTTATAAGTTGCGCAACATAGAATGATTTCCTCAGTATTGTAAACACGTCATGGTCAAAGGCTAAATTACTTTCTATGTGTGTTCACAAGTCCCTAACTACTGGGTCAGCTCTTAGGGGTGTGTTGTCAATATGATAGTTACCAGGGGAGGATGACTTCCCAAATGATACTATGCATTTCTTGGCATTTAGTTGTAGTCCATCGCTGATACCAGTTGTTTGTGTCAGACATTCCTGCAGAACATTTGTGTCACTGTAGGATTCAGTGACACCTCCTAGCTTGCAGTCATCTGTAGAGTTAGTCAGCCAGTCTTGGCTTCAGAGATGTAAATGCCAAAAAGGAACAGTCCCAGGACTGACCCTGAGGGACTCCATTTGTGACTGGCCTTTTGTAGAGGCAGCCTCTCCAGTTCTAACTTCTTGGGTCCTGTCTTGCTACTGGCCCTGTAAACTGGATACTTAAGGAATACATTTTTGTTTTACTTGCACAGACTAATTTCTTTGGTGTCAGACTTGCACTCTTGTCCCCCCACCCCACCCTGCACAAGTGACCATGACTGTGCTCTGCCCTTTGTAGATTTATTTGTGACTTTGGGTTATATATGTCTGATGCACAGAGTGGATAGCTAATATTTGCTTACTCAGAGCCTTACTTTTGTGTAATTGTATTGCAAAATAAGTGCTTTTAATCATAGCTCATAATCACTGGTGAATGATTAGTTCTGTAATTATTGACCCTCTCTGTATTTCTGTTGCTGTTGTTACTCCTACAGTCAAAGTAGATGTTTAAATCTTGCTTACTATTATACTTGTGCAAATTATGGTTTCCTTGACCTGCTCACTGGTATTTATACAATGGCCAGCTGAAATGCTTGATGCGCATTACTGGACAAAATCCATAGCCTGTGCATTGCAGACATCAGTCACAAGGTGTTACTGACATTACTGTATATGTGGGATATGTATTACCTTAGGGACATATGAGAATTTGCATAACATCATAATCATTTATGTAAACATATTCCATTTTTTTTTAATAAAAGTTCCAGACTTAGTTTGGTAATAATACAAGACCTCTCCTTAGGGGTTGCCTGTGTCTGATGCTAACAGAATAAAACCATTACATGGCTATGTAAAGGTTATGCATTTTGGCAGGCATTATTTTTAATATTTGTATGTGCTAAGGCTATTCTTTCTTTCTTTTAGGCATTCAGTGTGTGTGCTATCCTCTGCCTCTTAGCCAGTGGCATGGCATATTGTGCACATCTACACCTGCCAGCAGCATTTGTGGCTGGTGGTTCTCCCTCAGACTTCTCATCTATATCTGCTGGCTCTGCCTGTGGTACTGGGAACTGTAGTTCTAGCCCTAGTTGTCCTTTTTGAAGCTGTCTCCTTAGAATGATATTGTGCAATGTGGAGGAGACTAGGTATTTTTGGCAGAGGTTTCTGGGTTGTACTGCATGGCATCTCCTGAGGTGTCTGGACACTGGAACCTTGAGCTGAGCAAGGCAAATACACATTCTATGATATTCCTAGTGTAAGCGTGGGCATTGTTGTATCCTTGCTAGGTGGGGTTCTCATGGGTGTCATGAGCCATGGTTCCTGGGCATAACCTGCATCTCCCACTAGATGCCCTTGTGGAAAGTCAATCCTAGCAAACCTTGTGTACAGTTCATAGGTGTGCCATATCTGTGAAAACTGCCTGGGTTAACTGCACAGCCACTGCAGCTGATCCCTTGGGCATTACAAACAACCTGACAATTTATAGACTGGTATCCTTTTCTGTTGATGTATCTCCTTCACTGTTCACTGGGTGGAGCTTTTCATTTTATGTGTGTGCAATCTATGACCCCCCCCCCCCAGACTTCAGGGAAGTGTGCTGTTGCATAAAATCCCTACTTGGTTCTTGCTATGTCCTGTGGGGTGCGTAGAAAACAGATATGTGCCCTTGAGTACTGTAGCTTTGCATTTAGAAACTGATGTAATATTCTAGAAGCTGAGGCCTGTCACAGCCCTAATATATGCTCTACATTTATCTGTTTTCTAAAATGAGTATGAGTTGCAAAGCCAATAGTTCAAAGACAGTCAATAAAATTTGACAAATTAGAATTATTATTGCTGTCCTAACAGAAGATACTTATTCAACAGTGTTTATATGGCTGCAGTCACAAAACTAAATGCAGAATTTTTTTTCATTTATTAACTATGTAAGCATATCAGGGCACAAAAGAGCACTGCCTCTTTAAGTCACCTGTTAGAGACAGAAAGTATGCAAGCTGAAGATGAAGGACGCGTACTCGTGTCTGCAAGAGATTTCTATTATTAACACAAAGCCTTAATCCTCTTTACTTCTTTACAAGTGTATCAAATCAAAAGAGTAAAGTACGTGCTGCCTGAGGTTGGTCTGAATTAGTCGATTAGGTCATCTTTATTGAGAAAATCTCATTAATGTGAGAATGCATCGCTTGGTACTCTGTTATGGTCATTTATACTCAGTGATTCCATAATGCTTCATATGTAACAGCACATGGGGGGGGGGGGGTACTATCAGCTATAAACTTTAGAATTGACAAAATGAATGAAGAGAATGCAACTACACAGAAAGAGATGTTCCAGCATGTTATGAACAAATAACAGGTTACAGGACCAATTACAGGAAGAAAATATACTCTAATACGGGGATCCAAAAGAACGTAACAGTAATGAATATGGAAATCCACAGGTACCAGAGTTAGACTCCATGAATGCAGAGCAATGAAATGTGAAAGAAATGCAGGTTTATATGTTAGGATTTTTGCCGTGTGTTCTCTTAGCTTCAAAAAAAGAAAAAAATCTTCTTTACACAGTATGTTTTCGACTTATGGGCAAAACTACTTCATGAGTTATGTTTTTATTTTCTCTGTCCAGAAAACTACATATAACAGGAGAAGAGTCATGTTTTTATGACGTGGAGGACAGAGTTCAATCCAGTCCCTTAATATTTATTTATTTTAGTTTGTTTACCAGGTAAATGGGCTTTTCTACTGACCGTTTTCAGCCACGACCTGGGTAGAGAGTACAATAGATATCACTATTAAGAGTACATTCATGAGTCAGTGTATAGGATGCAGACATAAATGGTGAGATGACATTTGTGACAAAATTAGATATGCATACTGCGGACAATAGACATAATATAGCATATAAATACTATGTAGAATAACGATGATATAGTATATATATATATATATATATATATATATATATATATATATATATATATATATATATATATACACATACACATATGGATCCCTATCATATGATAGAAACCTCATTTGACTGAAACCATAAGACTGAAATTTCAAAAGACTGAAAAATCACTTGACTGAAACCCATAAGACTGAATTTCAACATATTAAATTGTAAACTGGACCATATAAAACCAGACTAGGTGGGGGGCTACACCCCCCACCCCCCAACTATATATGCTAACTCCAGTATCGCACTACAGTGGGGAAAAGGGCATATACCTTTCACTTACCCTACAGTAGTCTACATGCTGCTACTACTATGCCCTTTCACTTACCCTACAGTAGTCTACATGCTGTGACTACTATGCCCTTTCACTTACCCTACAGTAGTCTACATGCTGTGACTACTATGCCCTTTCACTTACCCTACAGTAGTCTACATGCTGAGACTACTATGCCCTTTCACTTACCTTACAGTAGTCTACATGCTGTGACTACTATGCCCTTTCACTTACCTTACAGTAGTCTACATGCTGTGACTACTATGCCCTTTCACTTACCCTACAGTAGTCTACATGCTGTGACTACTATGCCCTTTCACTTACCCTACAGTAGTCTACATGCTGAGACTACTATGCCCTTTCACTTACCTTACAGTAGTCTACATGCTGTGACTACTATGCCCTTTCACTTACCTTACAGTAGTCTACATGCTGTGACTACTATGCCCTTTCACTTACCCTACAGTAGTCTACATGCTGCTACTACTATGCCCTTTCACTTACCCTACAGTAGTCTACATGCTGTGACTACTATGCCCTTTCACTTACCCTACAGTAGTCTACATGCTGTGACTACTATGCCCTTTCACTTACCCTACAGTAGTCTACATGCTGAGACTACTATGCCCTTTCACTTACCCTACAGTAGTCTACATGCTGAGACTACTATGCCCTTTCACTTACCCTACAGTAGTCTACATGCTGTGACTACTATGCCCTTTCACTTACCCTACAGTAGTCTACATGCTGAGACTACTATGCCCTTTCACTTACCTTACAGTAGTCTACATGCTGTGACTACTATGCCCTTTCACTTACCTTACAGTAGTCTACATGCTGTGACTACTATGCCCTTTCACTTACCCTACAGTAGTCTACATGCTGAGACTACTATGCCCTTTCACTTACCCTACAGTAGTCTACATGCTGTGACTACTATGCCCTTTCACTTACCCTACAGTAGTCTACATGCTGTGACTACTATGCCCTTTCACTTACCTTACAGTAGTCTACATGCTGTGACTACTATGCCCTTTCACTTACCTTACAGTAGTCTACATGCTGTGACTACTATGCCCTTTCACTTACCCTACAGTAGTCTACATGCTGTGACTACTATGCCCTTTCACTTACCTACAGTAGTCTACATGCTGTGACTACTATGCCCTTTCACTTACCTTACAGTAGTCTACATGCTGTGACTACTATGCCCTTTCACTTACCCTACAGTAGTCTACATGCTGAGACTACTATGCCCTTTCACTTACCTTACAGTAGTCTACATGCTGAGACTACTATGCCCTTTCACTTACCCTACAGTAGTCTACATGCTGTGACTACTATGCCCTTTCACTTACCCTACAGTAGTCTACATGCTGTGACTACTATGCCCTTTCACTTACCCTACAGTAGTCTACATGCTGTGACTACTATGCCCTTTCACTTACCCTACAGTAGTCTACATGCTGTGACTACTATGCCCTTTCACTTACCCTACAGTAGTCTACATGCTGTGACTACTATGCCCTTTCACTTACCCTACAGTAGTCTACATGCTGAGACTACTATGCCCTTTCACTTACCCTACAGTAGTCTACATGCTGTGACTACTATGCCCTTTCACTTACCCTACAGTAGTCTACATGCTGTGACTACTATGCCCTTTCACTTACCCTACAGTAGTCTACATGCTGTGACTACTATGCCCTTTCACTTACCCTACAGTAGTCTACATGCTGTGACTACTATGCCCTTTCACTTACCCTACAGTAGTCTACATGCTGTGACTACTATGCCCTTTCACTTACCCTACAGTAGTCTACATGCTGTGACTACTATGCCCTTTCACTTACCCTACAGTAGTCTACATGCTGTGACTACTATGCCCTTTCACTTACCCTACAGTAGTCTACATGCTGTGACTACTATGCCCTTTCACTTACCCTACAGTAGTCTACATGCTGTGACTACTATGCCCTTTCACTTACCCTACAGTAGTCTACATGCTGTGACTACTATGCCCTTTCACTTACCCTACAGTAGTCTACATGCTGAGACTACTATGCCCTTTCACTTACCCTACAGTAGTCTACATGCTGTGACTACTATGCCCTTTCACTTACCCTACAGTAGTCTACATGCTGTGACTACTATGCCCTTTCACTTACCCTACAGTAGTCTACATGCTGTGACTACTATGCCCTTTCACTTACCCTACAGTAGTCTACATGCTGTGACTACTATGCCCTTTCACTTACCTTACAGTAGTCTACATGCTGTGACTACTATGCCCTTTCACTTACCCTACAGTAGTCTACATGCTGTGACTACTATGCCCTTTCACTTACCCTACAGTAGTCTACATGCTGTGACTACTATGCCCTTTCACTTACCTACAGTAGTCTACATGCTGTGACTACTATGCCCTTTCACTTACCCTACAGTAGTCTACATGCTGTGACTACTATGCCCTTTCACTTACCTTACAGTAGTCTACATGCTGTGACTACTATGCCCTTTCACTTACCCTACAGTAGTCTACATGCTGTGACTACTATGCCCTTTCACTTACCCTACAGTAGTCTACATGCTGTGACTACTATGCCCTTTCACTTACCCTACAGTAGTCTACATGCTGTGACTACTATGCCCTTTCACTTACCCTACAGTAGTCTACATGCTGTGACTACTATGCCCTTTCACTTACCCTACAGTAGTCTACATGCTGAGACTACTATGCCCTTTCACTTACCTTACAGTAGTCTACATGCTGTGACTACTATGCCCTTTCACTTACCCTACAGTAGTCTACATGCTGTGACTACTATGCCCTTTCACTTACCTCTACAGTAGTCTACATGCTGTGACTACTATGCCCTTTCACTTACTCTACAGTAGTCTACATGCTGTGACTACTATGCCCTTTCACTTACCCTACAGTAGTCTACATGCTGTGACTACTATGCCCTTTCACTTACCCTACAGTAGTCTACATGCTGTGACTACTATGCCCTTTCACTTACCCTACAGTAGTCTACATGCTGAGACTACTATGCCCTTTCACTTACCCTACAGTAGTCTACATGCTGTGACTACTATGCCCTTTCACTTACCCTACAGTAGTCTACATGCTGTGACTACTATGCCCTTTCACTTACCTTACAGTAGTCTACATGCTGTGACTACTATGCCCTTTCACTTACCCTACAGTAGTCTACATGCTGAGACTACTATGCCCTTTCACTTACCTACAGTAGTCTACATGCTGTGACTACTATGCCCTTTCACTTACCTACAGTAGTCTACATGCTGTGACTACTATGCCCTTTCACTTACCTTACAGTAGTCTACATGCTGTGACTACTATGCCCTTTCACTTACGTTACAGTAGTCTACATGCTGTGACTGCTATGCCCTTTCACTTACCCAACAGTAGTCTACATGCTGTGACTACTATGCCCTTTCACTTACCTACAGTAGTCTACATGCTGAGACTACTATGCCCTTTCACTTACCCTACAGTAGTCTACATGCTGTGACTACTATGCCCTTTCACTTACCTACAGTAGTCTACATGCTGTGACTACTATGCCCTTTCACTTACCCTACAGTAGTCTACATGCTGAGACTACTATGCCCTTTCACTTACCCTACAGTAGTCTACATGCTGTGACTACTATGCCCTTTCACTTACCTTACAGTAGTCTACATGCTGTGACTACTATGCCCTTTCACTTACCTTACAGTAGTCTACATGCTGTGACTACTATGCCCTTTCACTTACCTACAGTAGTCTACATGCTGTGACTACTATGCCCTTTCACTTACCCTACAGTAGTCTACATGCTGTGACTACTATGCCCTTTCACTTACCCTACAGTAGTCTACATGCTGAGACTACTATGCCCTTTCACTTACCTTACAGTAGTCTACATGCTGTGACTACTATGCCCTTTCACTTACCTACAGTAGTCTACATGCTGTGACTACTATGCCCTTTCACTTACCCTACAGTAGTCTACATGCTGTGACTACTATGCCCTTTCACTTACCCTACAGTAGTCTACATGCTGTGACTACTATGCCCTTTCACTTACCTACAGTAGTCTACATGCTGTGACTACTATGCCCTTTCACTTACCTTACAGTAGTCTACATGCTGTGACTACTATGCCCTTTCACTTACCCTACAGTAGTCTACATGCTGCTACTACTATGCCCTTTCACTTACCCTACAGTAGTCTACATGCTGTGACTACTATGCCCTTTCACTTACTCCTACAGTAGTCTACATGCTGTGACTACTATGCCCTTTCACTTACCCTACAGTAGTCTACATGCTGTGACTACTATGCCCTTTCACTTACCCTACAGTAGTCTACATGCTGCTACTATGCCCTTTCACTTACCCTACAGTAGTCTACATGCTGTGACTACTATGCCCTTTCACTTACCCTACAGTAGTCTACATGCTGAGACTACTATGCCCTTTCACTTACCCTACAGTAGTCTACATGCTGTGACTACTATGCCCTTTCACTTACCCTACAGTAGTCTACATGCTGAGACTACTATGCCCTTTCACTTACCCTACAGTAGTCTACATGCTGTGACTACTATGCCCTTTCACTTACCCTACAGTAGTCTACATGCTGTGACTACTATGCCCTTTCACTTACCCTACAGTAGTCTACATGCTGTGACTACTATGCCCTTTCACTTACCCTACAGTAGTCTACATGCTGTGACTACTATGCCCTTTCACTTACCTTACAGTAGTCTACATGCTGTGACTACTATGCCCTTTCACTTACCCTACAGTAGTCTACATGCTGTGACTACTATGCCCTTTCACTTACCCTACAGTAGTCTACATGCTGTGACTACTATGCCCTTTCACTTACCCTACAGTAGTCTACATGCTGTGACTACTATGCCCTTTCACTTACCCTACAGTAGTCTACATGCTGTGACTACTATGCCCTTTCACTTACCCTACAGTAGTCTACATGCTGTGACTACTATGCCCTTTCACTTACCCTACAGTAGTCTACATGCTGTGACTACTATGCCCTTTCACTTACCCTACAGTAGTCTACATGCTGTGACTACTATGCCCTTTCACTTACCTTACAGTAGTCTACATGCTGTGACTACTATGCCCTTTCACTTACCCTACAGTAGTCTACATGCTGTGACTACTATGCCCTTTCACTTACCCTACAGTAGTCTACATGCTGTGACTACTATGCCCTTTCACTTACCCTACAGTAGTCTACATGCTGTGACTACTATGCCCTTTCACTTACCCTACAGTAGTCTACATGCTGTGACTACTATGCCCTTTCACTTACCCTACAGTAGTCTACATGCTGCTACTACTATGCCCTTTCACTTACCTTACAGTAGTCTACATGCTGTGACTACTATGCCCTTTTCCCCATTGTAGTGCGATCCTGGAGTTAGTATATATAGTTGGGGGGTGTGGGGGGTGCATAGTCTGGTTTTATATGCTCCAGTTTACAATTTAGTATGTTAAAATTCAGTATTATGGGTTTCAGTTAAATGACTTTTCAGTCTTTTGAAATTTCAGTCTTATGGTCTCAGTCAAATGCAATTCAGTCAAATGAAGTTTCTATTATATGATAGGGATCTATATATATATATATATATATATATATATATATATATATATATATATATATATAGGTTTGCTATCATTATGTTGACGTGCATTTGCACGGCTATGAAGTATTCGAACATCAGATGTTCGAATACTTCATATTCAGGTGACATGAGCGAAGGGTTGCATTGCGAATGAATTGTGCATTCGCAATTCTAACTTTCGCTCATGGGAGGGATTGCGTACAGTGCGTTAGGAAATGCATCCCTTTCCTCACTGTAGTGCGATCTCGAGTTGGAATATTAAGTTAGGTGGGGCACAGCCCCCCACAGGGGGCACCCCCTGCATAACTGTGTGTTTCGGTTAGGTAGGTAGGTGATTATGGGAAGGGTGGGCGTGCTGTGTATCGCCGTAAATGTCGCAAGCGACATTTTCGACAATACACCCTTGTTTTCGAGTTTACTATTATTCGAAAATGTTCATTTTCGATGCATAAATTTGAAAATAAAGACATTATTTATTTTTACTTTCGAATTTATGATAGTAAACCTATATATATATATATATATATATATATATATATATATATATATATATATATTCAGATAACATATATTAGGAATATCAGAGTCAAGTAATGAAAGAGGTTTTCAATTCTGGTACACCACACCGTAACCAGTATCCTGAAAGCACGCACATTTAGTTTCTCCAAAAAGGGTTGCTTGTAATGTTTTTTTGAAAGTCTCTAATGTGCTTTCACTCTATTTCATTTGGTGGGTGGTTCTAAAGAACAAGCTGTGTTCTAGAAAAGGTTTTTTTCGCCTATGGCATGCTTGATTCTGGACCTGGAGAATATAGCTATGTTATGTGTGTAATTGTGGTTCCTGAGTAGGAGCTTTCTTTTACATGGACATTGTGTCTCTAGCAGCAGCATAGCTCTTCTTGTTATCAGGAGCTAGTAGGCAGCCTGTGATGTTTTACAATGACATATTACATATTATTACTTCAGTAGAATGTCATTTTTTACAATTGTAGGTGGAATGCATGTGTAC
This sequence comes from Protopterus annectens, assembly GCF_019279795.1. Classification (NCBI taxonomy): domain Eukaryota; kingdom Metazoa; phylum Chordata; order Ceratodontiformes; family Protopteridae; genus Protopterus; species Protopterus annectens. The sequence continues at coordinate 519,722,611 of NC_056741.1, forward strand.
TTTTTTACTGGACTCTGATCTCAATACCCTTTAATATTCATAACCCACTCTGTGGTTGCTATGGGGTCACAAAAATGAAATCTCTGACCTGTAACAATCTGTTAAAATACTCTAATACTGAGAGGTGCTTTATTTAGAAATGTTGGTTGCTGAATCAGATATTGAAATTACTGGGAACTGCACTAGTGGCATCATCATATGTTTATGATACTATATCACCATAACACATGCATGCTGCTTCCATATCAGCAATGTCATAGTTTTACTGAATGAGTATATACAAAAAGACATGTTGTGATGCCCCTGCACTGATCCAGCAATCAAGGAGCCTCAATCCACACCACTAACACCAGTGAGGGGGTGTGCACATTGGGAGGATGACAAGTACACACAAGTAAAGTACAATTTCCCTTAAGAGCACACTGAGATCACAGTCAGTCTGGGGCTGGCTTTTCCCTCTCTCTCCAGATCCCCAATAAGACTCACCACTGGCACAACTATAGGGTTAAGATCTCAGCCAAGTTGTGAAGCCAAAACCTCCAGCACCCTCTGTGTCCAACCATTCCTTCTTGTCCCTGGGCAAGTAGCTGACACACTCACTCACTCACTCACTCACTCACTCACTCACTCACTCACTCACTCACTCACTCACTCACTCACTCACTCACTCACTCTCCTGGGGAAGGCTGGCACAGGTTCACTAGCTGTGCCCCCTTCTACCCAGACTGTAAGGTAGAAATCACTGCCACCAACCACTACTTATCAGCTACTATAAAGGCCCTTACCAAAGGGTACCCAATCTTACTGTGTAATGTTATTATTATCTAAATGGTAAGTGTATCCAAGGCTAAGGCTGTTTAGGAGTAGCCTATACAGTGTCACCAAATTAATATGCAAGTACTTTAAGAGCTTAAATATCTCTAAACAAAACCAGCCACAATTAAAAGGTTTAAATATATTTAATAATAAATAATAACAGAACAAGACAATACTCAATAATCCAATGCAATGACAGCAGAGTTCAGAATCACAGGAAATACTTTAAAACAACATTGCAGGACAGTTTCACATAAATACAGAAAACATCTAGACTGCTCTTACTATTTTCTTATCTATTTCTAAGAGATATACTATGATCTAAGTCTTACTTACAGAGCAAGGCAAGACATGCTGAATGAATGTTTCTAGGTCCAGAGACAAATTCAAAATGCACAGACTTTCTCAGATAGTTCTGAAATTAATAATAAACATTTCTGCTGGGTCATCTCAGATTACATCATTCTTGTCAACTATGTTTTTAGCTTCCATCCCAACAGGAACTTAAAACATAACAGCTCAGTGTCAAGAATACTTATCTCTTAGAAACTTGCCTGGAACTGGAAATCATTAAACTGTTAAACACCTTTACATTTGAAACCTGCAATTACCTCTGTTTCCAGACAATAGGAAAGCCTACAACTTTAGACATGGTGTCTGCTTTGAGCTGAAACAGAGATAACAGAGTCATAAACAATTTCCACTTATTTTCTTAGAGTTTGCAAGGTAGGTTTACCATCAACACATACATTTGCATAGGCATGTAGTTTATACATGTTTCTGCTCTCTTCCAGGAGGGTGCACTGTGGTTGCAATCTTGAAGCTCAGTACAGAACATATAGTTTTCTTACATTTCTAAGGCAAGTATACAAATCATATTACTGTTCACAAATGACATAGAATTATTTACAGAATTCTAGCTTGCTGGGCTGGCAGCTGTCACAATCCCCCCCTTGAAAACTCAAGCTAGTGTTTCAAGTGACCCTTGAGAAACATTGCTTGAGAGGATTGAGCCTGTCTGGGAATACCTTACCCCATTCCCTGTCTTGACAGCCCATCTGCATTGGCATTGCTAACCCCACTGTGGTGCTGCACTGTCATATCATATGCTTGCAACCGTAGGCTCCACCTTAGCAACCTGGCATTTTTCTGGCTGGCTCAATGTAACCATGTTAGGGGATTGTGATCTGTAACTACAGTGAATTTTCTTCCATAGGATAAAGCTGAAGTTACTGTAGTGCCCACACTATGGCTAGACATTCCTTTTCTACAGCTGCATAGCATTCCTCTCTGGGTTGGAGCCTACAACTGAGATAAACCACTGGGTGCTCTTCTCCCTCTGAAGAAATCTGGCTAAGTACAGCCCCACCCCATGGTTCGAAGCATCCACCTGCAGAACAAATTATTTGCTGTAATCTGGACTGGCTAACACAGGGGGTGCTCCCAATGCTTCTTTAAGCTTCTGGAATGCCTGTTCACATATTAAGGTCCACACTGCCTTATCTGTCCTGTTTTTCCTTGTCAGGTCTGTGAGGGGAATAGCTATGGTACTATAACGGGGGACAAACTTTCTGTAGAACCCTGCTGTCCCTAAAAATGCTCTGACCTGCTTTTTGGTGACAGGTGCAGGCCATGCTTGAATGGCTTCTACTTTGGCCTGTTCTGGCCTGATCTTACCACTCCCCACTCTGTGTCCCAAGTAGGAGACCTCTTCCATACCCACCTGACATTTGCTGGGCTTAATAGTCAACCCTGCCCACTGTAGTCTGCCCATCACCTCCCTGACCTCTAGGTAAGCAAGGGCAAAATCTCCTACTTCTGCTAGGATATGCTCTACCAGCCTCTAGAAAGTTGCTGGGGCATTTTTCATCCCAAAGGGCATCTTTGTGAATTCATACAAGCCAAAAGGAGTCACAAAGGCTGACTCTCTCTAGCACTGGGTGTCAAAGGCACCTGCCAGTAACCCTTGGTAAGATCAGTAGTGGTAAGATACTTAGCCCCACCCAACTGCTCTAGGGCTTCATCTGTCCTAGGCATGGGGTAAGCATCTGACTCTGTGTGACTATTTAATTTCCTGTAGTACACACAGAACCTGGTGCTGCCATCCTTCCTATGTCCAGCACCACTGGGGAGGCCCAGGGACTGTTGGACTCCTGAATTACCCCTAGTTCCAACATTTCCTGTATCTCCTCCCTCAGAGTCTGTTTGACTCTCTCAGGCACCCTATAAGGAGCCTAGTTAATAGGTCTTTGGGGTCCTGTATCTACATGGTGCTGTACCAGGTGGGTGCACCCTGATTTTCTAGTGAACATGTCCCCAAATTCTTGTAACACTGTTCGAATTTCTTAAACCTGGGTAGGGGATAGCTGCTGGGACATTGCTACCCCCTCCACTGAGGTGTCAGTCCAAGCCTCACAGAGGACATCGGTCACCAGATTCCCCCTCAGATTCCTCCTGCAATCCACTGCAAATACTCAGCACAAGGGCCTCCCTATCATGGTAAGGTTTCATCATGTTAACATGGTACAATTTGTGCCCCTGCCTCCTGCCTGGCGGTTCCACCATGTAGTTAATATCACTGACTTTCCTTTCCACCTTGTAGGGTCCCTCCCAAACTGCCTGCAGCTTGTTGTGTCTGACAGGAATGACAGCCATTACCTGCTATCCGACAGAATACTCTCTAGCTCGAGCATTACTGTCATACCAAACTTTTTCTGCTGTTGGGCTTCTGCCAGTTTCACCTGGGGCAAGACAATGCATTCCCTGAGCCTTGTCCTGAGGTTTAGGACATTTGCCACTACAGACTCCTTGTGGGATTCACACTCACCCACCCACTCATCTCGAATTAAATCTAGAGGTCCCCTCACCCTATGCCCGTACAACAACTCAAATGGTGAAATACCTGTGGATTCCTGGGGCACCTCTCTATAAGCAAACAACAGATGGAGCAAATATTTGTCCCACTCCCTCTTAAACTTGTCTGCAAATGCCTGTAGCTTGGTCTTAACCTCTCAACAAGACCACTAGTCTGGGGATGATAGAGGGTGGTCTTTAGGTACTTCACCCCACAGTACTTCCACAGACAAGCCAGCAGGTCTGACATGAATTGGCACCTCTGTCAGTCAGTATTTCATTTGGGAATGTTCCTTGCTAGAAATTATCCTACAGACTTAGTGGAAGAGGTCATGGCAGAGGTAAAGCAAGGAAGAACTGGTAGATTTGGTCCCATATTGGGTCAAGGTAAGGATGATATTCATCCCCCTCAGATTCAGAGTATGAGTCACAGGGAGGAACGGTCATCAAAGGGTAATTTTGTCATGTATTACAGTGTTGACCCCCCCCCTAATATTAGGGACATAACTAAACTTTGGGATAAATTTAGTTGTTATTCTGATCTGGAGGTGTTGTTCAAGATCCCATTATGGTTCACCTACAAAAAAGGCAGCAATTTGAAGGAACTCTTGGAAATGGATAGGAAATCAGCTAATAGGAAAAGACTAGGTACCTACAAGTGTGGTGCATGTGCACAATGTCCGTACATAATAAATCAGGACAACATGTACATTTTGGATAGGGATAGAGTGGTTAGGGCTAATAGTTTCTCTAATTGCTGTAGTGAAGGGGTGATATATCTGGCCACATGCAAATATTGTGGAGCATTTTATGTCAGAAAGACCACTCGTAGACTAAAAAGTAAGATTTATGAACAACTAAATGCCATAAAAACCCAGGACCACAATAATGGTCTGTATAAACATTCTTTAGTCTGCACTCATGCAAGGTGGGGTTTCTTTGTGTTAGAGAAGGTTGAACAGGACCCTAGGGGAGGGCCCTGGGAGACCAACTTGAGGTTAGGGAACTTTTTTGGCAACTAATTTTGGAGGCCAATAAGCCCCTGGGGTAAAATGAATATTTATTTATTACACCTGTTCTTAGAATGAGAGCTCATAGCTTTATAGGTTGGTACTAGGCTATTGGCCCTAGGGTCTATACAAGCCTAGGCATAACAATTCCTTGGCTATTTCTTCCCAAAATATTTACTTCCCTGGTCCCTGTCTAGCAGGGCAACTGATGTGATCGCCAGGATTAATTTCCTATCTCCCAATCAATCATCAAGGTTCCTTTTGAAGAGGGCCAAGGAGGCGCTCAGCTTGACATGTATGGGCAGTCTATTCCAGAGTATGGGGAGTCTCTGGGTCAGGAACCTATCCCTCCAGCATATTTTGTTCAATGTGATGACCAAGTTTAGATCCCTGGAACCTGTGGCTCTGAGGGATTGGGATTTCTTTAAGTGTAGCATGTCCAACAGCACTGGGTTTGACATGGCCTTGTATGTTAAGCAGAGATCACCTCTGAGTAGGCAATATGCGACAGAGTATAGCTGGAGTTTTTTTAGATGGTCAGCATAGGGCATCTGCTTTAAGCCTGTGATTCTTTTAGTGAGGTATTTCTGTGGCCTTTCCAGTTGTTGCAGATGTCTTGTGAGGTACATACCAAATGGGGCATTGTACTCTATAATGGGTCTAATGAGGGATGAGTACAGTGGGAAAATGACCCCCTTTTTTCTGGATGAAAAGCCCGTAGTGATGAGGTGTGCCACATTGAAGGATTTCTTGACTGTTGTGGCTATGTGGTTATCGAAGGTGAGACCACTGTCCACCTGTATCCCTATGTCCCTTATTACACTTTTGGTGTTTAGTGTACTGCCACTTATGTGGTAATTCATGAGTACATGGTTTTTCCCAAAGGGGATAACTATACATTTCTTGGCATTGAGCTTGAGCCCATGGCTCTGGCACCAAGCATATGTTTATGTAAGGCCCTTTTTTAGAATATCCACATCATTTGGAGATTCAATAATGGCTCCCAGTTTGCAGTCATCTGCAAACTTTGTTAGCCGGAGTCCCTTAGTGCTGGCCTGCACTTCAGAGAAGTAGATGCCAAACAAGAGCAGTCCCAGGACTGAACCCTGAGGTACTCTGCTTGTCACTTGTCTGAAGCTGGATTTTGAGTCGGCTACTTTTACAGTGTGGGTTCTGTCAGTAAGCCAGTTGGCAACCCATCGAGTGACGTAGGGATTAATGCCCAGCTTAGTAAGTTTATCTATGATTCCAGAGTAGGTGATGGTATTGAAGGCCTTGGTGAGGTCCAGATAGGCTGTGTTGACCACCTTACCCTCGTCCATGACTCTGGAGACTGATTCAAAGAAGTCAGTCAGGTTGAGGAGACAAGATCGGCCCTTTACGAAACCAAACTGGGTGGGGTCCAGTGTTTGAAGGTTGCCAATGTCTTTGTTTATAAGTTCCATGATAATGCATTCCATGGCTTTGCAGATCAGGCTCATTAGACTGATGGGACAATAGTTCCTGGGATCCAAGGTGGATCCTCCCTTGTGGAGTGGGATAACTGTAGCTGTGCGCCACTCATTGGGCATGAAGCCTGAGGTGAAGCTATGATTAAACATGACACTTAGGTGAGATGTTAGTTCATTTTGTAGTACAGTTAGTACACAGCCCAGGATGTCATCTGGTCCCATGGATGCTGTATTCTTAGCTTTGGAGAGTGCGTTTTTTTACCTGTGTGGCCGTGATTACCAGAATTTGACAATCTTTTGGTATTGAGATGGGCCGTTTAGGGGGTGAGAGGGGAGTGAATTTGTCACTGAATCGATCTGCCAGGATATTGACAATATCCTTGGGATCATTATATTTAATACCATTCTGTTGTAGCTCAGAGCAGATCTGAGCCTTGCCATTTAGATTCTTGACATAACTATAGAATGCCTTGTGGTTGTCCTTGCAATCTTTGGCAGTTTTATTTTCGTAACTAGCTTTGGAGGATTTTATGAGGGTTCTCAGCTTCTTACTGAGGCTGGTAAGGAAGTTTTTTGCATCCTGGGATTTTCCTCTTTTCTGCAGCAGTTTCTTCCTTCTGTTGTATAGTTTGTTTATGGCAGGGGACCACCAGATTGGGTTCCTTTTTTTGGAGGAGACTGTCTTGGTTCTGTTTGGAATGGCATGATTCATGCACAAGTGGATGTGTTCATACAGTACTTTAGTGTAGGATTCACTAGTCAAACTTTCAGTTCCCGTCTGCATGGGTATAATGAAGTTTGTCACTTCTGACTTGAGTAGCATGAAGTTGATTTGGAGAAGTTTTTGAGCTGCAGAATTATAGCATGCAGTTGAGGTCTTTCACCATTGGGTGGCAGTGTTGGACCATTTATGGATTCTATTTGCATTAGTAACTTGTAAGAATCAGTTTGACTACAGATTCACTTATTAATTTATATTATTTTTTATGTTACTTAACTATCTATAGTTATTCCTATATTTATCGCTGTTTATTTGTGTATACACACATTTTATCCAATTTTAGACAGCTTTTAAAAATGTTTAAGTTTGTATGTACTTGGGGGATTAAACTTGGATTGTTAGATTCGTTATGTGATTTATTATGTGATTATTCAATTATATTATCTAATTAAAACAAGGCATGGGGGTATATAAAGAAATTCACAGCTTATCACCTTGTTACATCTGATGAAGTCCATTCTGGATAAAAATGCTACAGTGAGTGATGCGTTTATGTGATTAAAGAGCTGTTTATTTTGAGCTTGCTGTGGACATCGTTTTATTCAAACCTCCTGGTGTTGGTGCCTGTTTTTGTGCTTTTGAAACTGGTTCCTGGTCTTTTCAGGCACCAAACCTCCTTTTGTTTTGTGTTTTTTTTTGGGAAACCTACCCTGCTGAAAATCTCTAACAAAGTATTTGCCACCTTTTCTGCCTCAATGGAGGACAGAGACACTGTTTCAGGGTATGTCATAGCATAGTATACTACCAGTATGATATAATTTTTCCCTGTGGAATCTGGGGTACTCAGAGGCCCCACAATATCCATAGCTAACCTCTGAAATGGCTTCTCAATCACAGGCAAAGGCATCAAAGGAGCTTTCACCTTGTCTCCTGCCTTGCCTACCTTTTGGCACTGCTCACAGGTCCTGCAGTACCTTGTTACATCTCTGGAAATCCCAGACCAATAAAAGTTCTGCATAATACGTCTCTTTGTGCATTTTATGCCCATATGACCTGCAAGGGGAATATCATGGGCTATGCCTAGAAGTGCCAGATGGTAGGATCTAGGCACTACCAACTGCTGTATTCTCTCACACTCTAGCCCTCCCTCAGGGGTCCTGTACAGTAATCCTTTGTCCCAGTATACAGATTCCCCCTTCCCTTGAGAATCAGGTGCTTCACTAGCTACCTTCCTCACCTCTGCCCTTGCAGTCACTCTGTCCAAGGGACCATCAGTACCCAGAAGCAGCTGTGGCTCACCTTCAGTCTCACTGCTACAGGATAGCTCCCTCCTGGAAGTAATCACCTCATCAGTCCTGGATGCAAATATGCGGTCTGTCTGGGTCTCCCCCAGGTTCCCAGACTGACATGCTTGTCTCCAAGTGTGACTGCATGTAACTGCATGAACACATGGTACTGCATTATCAAAATCATTCCCTATCAGGACATTTGGGGGGTGGTAGTTTGGTACCCCTGTTTTCTCAAGACAACCTACTATTGGCATTTTGTCATTTCCACTTACTGGCTCTCCCACCTTTTGTTCCCCACCTTGCCTCCATGGACATCTATATGCTACATGGCCCCAGTGGTTGCATTTAAAACATTTAACCCTAGATCCTAGACATGTACCTAGACTTGTGGCTTTCCCTGGTACTGGCAGATTCTGTTGGGGCAATCTGGGCTGCCCACCATGGTTTCCCTTAGATTTATGTACAGCACTGGGTGTCCCTTTCCTGTGCAGTGATGCCCTGCTTGCTAGGTATAGGTCTCCCTTCTTCCCCAGCTCATCTACAGTAAGGCATTGTCTATCAGCTAACTATATCTGCATGTCCTCAGGCAAAGTGCTAAGGGCTTGTTCCCTCACCAAAAGATCTGCCAGCCTTTCAAAAGTGGTGACCTGACATCCACTCACTCACCTATGAAAATAAGTGCTTAGTATAGCAACGTATTCACACAAACTTTCATCTGCCTTGCGTCTATGCTCACAAAACTTTTTTTCTATAAGCTTCAGGTGTTCATTTAAAAAAATTCTAGGAAAACATTTTTTTTAGCATTATAATTTAAAAAGTCATTATCAGACAGTTTGGACAGAACAGTTACAGCTTTATCATGGAGTAAGTGGGTCAGGAACAGTACCCAGAGCCTGTGGTCAACATTATACTGTTTACATACCCTCTCAAACATATGAATGAAACTATCAAAATTATCCCCCTCTCTAAATTCTGGAAGACATTTACTGACCTTTGTTGCTTCTAGGGATCGGTTACTCCCTTTCCCATTACCTCCATGACTCTGGCAACGAGTCAGCATCTCCTTTTCATGTTGCCCATGCCTGTCTTTCTTCTCAGCATCCAGGTGTAGCAGTTTCTTATTCCTCTCAGCCTGTAGACATCTCAGTCTCTCTGCTGCTTCTATTTCCAAACACTTGGCCTCCAACTCAAGTCTCTAACTCCAGATGTATTTTTAAGTCCTCTGTGGAAAGGTTAAACTGTCCATTCTCTGAGAGTTGTACATCTCCTTGGCCAGTCTGATTATCCTCCTGATTGCTATTCTCTGATGCAGCTGTGAGTAAAGCTGCAGTCATGTCTGCTTTAGTCAGGTTAGTCTGGCACATCTCAGCCAAATGGCTCCTTGTCAGCTTACCATACTCCTCTGCTGACATGCTTGCTTGTTCTCCCTGACTAACTAAGCTAACAAAAGAAATAAAACAATTGTGATATGAACTCTGAATGTTCACTGCATGGCTGATTTAGAGTACAAAAACACCTTCAGTGATCACTGTATGCAAGCTGCAGAAATTCAATATCCACACCACTACAAACCAATTAATATGTGCTATAGCTATCTCATCACTATCAACCAATTAATATGTGATGTGGCTATCCCACCACTGTCAAACAAGTAATATGTGATGCCCCTGCACTGGCCCAGCAATCAAGAAGCCTCACTCTTCACCATTAACACCAGTGAGGGACATGCACATTGGGAAGATGACAAGTGCACACACAGTAAAGTACAGTTTCCCTTAAGAGCAAACAGAGATCACAGTCAGTCTGGGGATGGTTGCTCCCTCTCTCCAGATCCCCAATAAGACTCCCCACTGACACAGCTTTAGGGTTAAGATCTCACCTGACTGGTCAAGCCAAAACCTCCAGCACCCTCTCTGTCCAACCAGAACTTTGTGTCCCTGTCCAAGTAGCTGAGACATACATACACACACACACACACACACACACACACACACACACACACACACACACACACACACACACACACACACACACACACACACACACTTTGAGATTTGATTTACATGCAGACACACAAACATTCCTGGGGAAGGCTGGCTCAGGTTCACTAGCTATGCCCCCTTCTTCCCAGCCTATTAGGTAGAAATCACTGCCACCAACCACTACTTATCTGCTACTATAAAGGCCCTTACCAAAGGGTGCGCAATCTTACTGTGTAATGGTACTATTATCCAAATGGTAAGTGTGTCCAAATCTAAGGCTATTTTAGGAGTGGCCTATACAGTGTCACCAAATACATATGCAAGTAGTCTATGGGCTTAAATATCTCTAAACAAAACGAGCCACAATTAAAAGGTTTAAATATATTTAATAATAAATAATAACAGAACAAGACAATACTCAATATACCAATGCAGTGACAACAGAATTCAGTACCACAGGAAACATTTTAAAACAACATTGCAGGACAGTCTCACATAAATACAGAAAACATCTAGACTGATCTTACTGTTTTCCTGTCTATCTCTAATCTAAGATAGATACTATGATCTAAGTCTTACTTATAGAGCAAGGCAAGAAATGCTGAATGAATGTTTCTGGGTCCACAGACAAATACAAAATGCACAGACTTTCTCTCTGAGATAGTTCTTAAATTAATAATAAACATTTCTGCTGGGTCATCTCAGATTATATCATTCTTGTCAACTCTGCTTTTACTTTCCAGGTCAACAGGAACTTAAAATATAACACCTCACTGTCAAGAATACTTCTCTCTTAGAAGCTAACTCTTATCTCTTAGAAACTTGCCTGAAACTGGAAATCATAAAACTGTTAAGCACCTTTACATTTGAAACCTGCAATTACCTCTGTTTCCAGACAATAAGAAAGCCTACAACTCTAGACATTGTGTCTTCTTTGAGCTAAAACAGAGATAAGAGTCATAAACAATTTCCATTTTTCTTAGAGTTTGCAAGTTAACTCTGTGTTTTCCAGCCTTTACTACATTTGCATAGGCATGTAGTTTATACACGTTTCTGCTCTTTTCCAGGAGGGTGCACGTGGTTGCAATCTTGAAGCTCAGTACAGAACATATAGTTTTCTTACATTTCTAAGGCAAGCATACAAATCATATTACTATTCACAAATGATATAAAATTATTTACAAAATTCTAGCTGGCTGGGCTGGCAGCCTTCACACATGTACACATACAGATACATGTACACATGCCCAAAAACACATGCACTGAGTCCCCCCACACACATGAACATACACACATATGCACATGAGCATATAAACATATGAACACACACACACACACACACACGCAAAGGAACATGTACAGATTCGTAAATACTCTCACACATATACAAGAATGTGCAAGTTAAAAAAAACTTGCTATATAGCACTCTTTAATTTTGATAAACCAGTCTCAGCTGTGCAAATTAAACATTAGAACAGCATGCCAGAAGGAGTGTTAAATCAAATATAATTTTAAATATATTTATGCATGTATTGACATATTGTGGAATTTATAAAAAAAACTTAAGGTTTGTACAAGATGTTTGCACAAGGAATAGCAGACCAGTATGATTCACATACATGAACATACACACATATGCACATGCATAGGAACATGTACACATGAATAAACATGCAAACATATACAAGAATGTGTAGGTTAAAATATTGCCATACAGCACTTTTTAGTTTGACAAACTAGTCTCAGCTGTGCAAATTAAACATTAAAACAGTGTGCCATGAAGGAATGTTGAATCTAATATCCTTTTAAATATATTTATGCATGTATTAACACACTGTAGGATTTATAAAAAACATTAGACTTTGTACAAGATGTTTGAACAAGGAATAAGAGACCAATATGATTACTTATATTTTGTGACAGTACTGCAAATAACTGTATAAAAATGATCAGCACAATGCGAGTGATTTGATGTGTTCATGCCTCTTCATAGTAGGTATAACATGCCTTAATACTAATGAGATTCCTGCTGTACTGTAGATGGAACCACTGCATGGAATTCATAATTTCCCATCCTCATTGCACGGTGTCCAATACTGTGCCTTGATATCTTGGTGCACACCGTAAGGCTGTGGCCCCAGCCTCTGCATAGCCTCTCTCCTGATACTGCTCTGTTTCAATACAAAAGTAAATGTTAAATGAAGGAAGAGTCCAGTGCTATAGATGAAATAGTGTAATAAGCAGCTTGCTACACGTAAATCATCATGCAATGATTGCTTCAGCCATGACTGCAAATGCAGTATTGGCATTCAGTTCTAAAACTGCTAAAGCACTCCCACATCATTGTATCTGCTGATCAGTCCCTCTGATAATGTATGTGTGTGCATCATTGCAGATATAGCATACTAGAGACACTTTTGTTAATATATGTACAGTTTATTTATAGTATGGAGACACTTCCATTACTGTATGTGCAGTTTACAGTGAAATAGAAATTCGAAGTTCATTTCTAACTTAAGAAATATGTATGCATTTTCTTATTTGTATTTATTTATTTATTTTGTTTGTTTGCTTGTTATCTGGGCATGTGGCTTAGTGCAGGACCCTTTTCAGTCACTTCTCAGGCCATAAGGCAGAGATAATACAATGACAATTTTGATCATCTTATTTCTAGTCCAGATTCAGAGTTTTTCAATGGAATACAACAATCCTTAAATTCACAGACTTGGTGTTGTAGCTCAGATCAGGCTAACTTGCAATCACCAAATACAGCTATAACTGGGTTCTTCATATTTCTTGTGTAAATCCACAGAACTTCCAGTGACTTTTCTACTACTTTCACAGTTTCCTGTAGAAAGGCTCCACTGAAAGTCTCCACTATCAATCCCAGATTCCCTTTCCATGAGAGGCAAACATCTTGATCACTGTGGCTTCAAGTCCTGCTTTTAACAACAGCTTCTTCATGGTTTATGTTTGGCTGGGCTATCACAGGATAATACTACTATGGTATATACCTGTTTTTATCATGTTCTTACCATAATACATAGTATATATGAAATGTGCAAATGTGAAACAGCCATTGTTCCACAATGAAAGCTTGAGTAGAACCTGCAGTTGTATTCTGAATGGGCTGGGTTAATGGAGGGGGGGATAACTTCCCCACATTCTTTTAGCTGTCTCTGGGGCTATACCTAATTGTTTAATGAGAAGACTGTCATGACAAAACCCGCCTTCATAATTTGGTCTTTATGTCTCCATTGCTTGTACTGTTACAACAGGGATGTATGGCCGGTAGTGAAAGTTAGGCTATGTCTCAACAAATAATACTGTAAGAAGTTAGTGCCAACTTAATATCAAGACATTCTCATTTAGGGCAGACTGTCTTGACTCAGTCTTAGTTGTCTTCCTACTTAGGTAGTAGACTGGAAGCTCTTCATCACCTATTTCTTAAGATAGCACATATCCCAACTCTACTTCGGATACCTCAGAGGCAACCAGGACTGGCTCTGAATATAAGAAAGCTTTTGGTTGATTAAAAGACTTATCTGCTGCTTTGGTCCACCTTATCTAGATAGATGTCTTACATTTTGTAAGGTCTGTCACAGGGCAGTCTATGTGGCCAAGTTAGGTAAAAAAAATCTGTAGGAGCCTGCAAATCCTAAGAACCTTCCACCTCTTATTTGTTGCTGGGTATAATCTATTTTTGACCATTTCTGTTTTTCCCTTTCTTCTAATCCCATACTCTATTATTAGGCTTCTGTCATACAGAGTTTACCTTTGGCAGAGTTAACTGCAAGTCCTGCCTGTCATGAAGAGTATAGCACAATTTGAACTTTGGATAAATGTGACTCATAATACTCTGAATAGATTACTTCATCATCAAGGTATTCTGCTGAGTGAATTGTATGAATTTTCAAAACTTCATGCATGAGCCTTTGAAAAGTGGCAGAGGCCAAGCAAAGTCCAAAGGGAGAGACAGTATAATTAAAAAGGCCTTTGAGGTAAAAAGTAATTATTTTACTTGGCTTCAGAGGTAAGAGGGATCTGTCAGTACCCCTTAGTTAAATCTAGCATGATAAAAAAATAATTTGACTAGCATCCATATGTGTTCATCCACTCTAAGCACTGGATAAGTGTCAAATATTGATATAACATTCAGTTTCAGAAATCATTACAAAGTCATACAGAACAGTTTTGCTTAGGGGCCTCCACAATTCTGCAGTTCCACTCAGTTTAGGACTCCTCAATAACTACTAGTTTAAGCATTTTATCCTTTGCTTATTGCTTTTTTTGGGAGTTTAGTATCTCATGACATTTTAAATTTCCCTTCTCCCCTAGCATAATTTCTGTGAGATGGTGTATTACATATGGCTTATTAAAAATCTTCATTTTATTGTAAATAACACTCACTTCTTCTTCCAGGACCTTAGGCAATATTTTACCTAACTGAATTATTTGGAAAGTCTTCCTACTTTTATTTGTTTCCACTCCCAAGGTGACTACAAACGCTTCATTGCATGGTTTTAACACACGTGTGTGATATATCTGTCCTGATTTTCTTTTTCTAGCCTGTCTTGTTTTGTACTATATCTATATAATCTATGAATCTACTCTAGAACTCTATGAATCTATGAATCTATGAATCTACTCTAGAACTCTATGAATCTATGAATCTATGAATCTACTCTAGAACTCTATGAATCTATGAATCTATGAATCTACTTTACTTCATTTACTTTCTCAGTTACCTCAAAAGATTGTAGCCATTTTGCTAGGAACTTATTTTCAGCATATGGAATTAATTTTTGCCCTGTTTTAAATTCACTAAGTCTGTCATTTTTATCATACACCCACTGCTACATCTTCTTTGCCTTTTGTATATATTTGTTAACTATTGGCAGAATTGTTAGTCTATTTTGCAAGTTTGTAAAGTGTGCTGTCATATTTTTAAATTAAATTTTCTTCCACCTACATTTCTTTTACTTTGAAAGTAAGCCTCAGAGAATTCTATCATACATTTACTCAAATGGAATAAATGCTGAGGCTTGGGGCTCTTCTTTTATAGCCAAAAGGGGATGGGAAGTAATTGATCCCACTTCTTACTATCCTGTTCTATGATATTCCGTAACATAGACTTCAGGGTTTTATTAAGACTCTCCCCTAATCCATATATTTGTTGGTACAACACTGAAGTTCTTAACTTTTATTTTAAAACACTGTCAAGACTGCTGCATTATCCTGGACATGAATTGGATTTTATGGTCCATGAGTATTTTTTGGGCATCTCTACACTGCAGAAAATTAGCACTCTCTCTCTCTCTCTGTAACTGTTGAATTAATATTGACTTTTTCATGAAACTTAGTGGTGGTCAATAATCACTAGAATATATTGGTAGCCATTACTATACTTTACTAATGGATCAACAAGGCTGTCCACTCAAATGGAACTTCAATAACAGGCTTAGGTACCAGTGGACTTCTGAACAAAGGATGTGGTAGTCTTCTGAACAAAGGATGTGGTGCCATCTTTTGACATTTTAAGCAATTTTTTGAGAGGTCTAATGTGTTTTTCATTATACCAGACCAATAAAATCTAGCTAGTATTGTAGCTTTGCTATTTTCCACCCTAAGTGTCCTCCTAAAATATGGCATTGTGCCAGTTTTATCACAAATGTCTAAAAGGTTTTGGAATGAAGAGTTGGTACATTATTTCTTCTTTGTCCTTGTTTACTTTGTACAGTAAGTCATTCCTCAGCGTAACATATGGATATGGCATGTGTCCAATCTGCCCTTCTGTTTTTCTTTCTGTTCTAGCTATATTTTCTCTGGCCTTGCTTAATGTATAATTTGCACTTTTTGCTTTCTTAAAATTTTCTTTGATTATTTGCAAATCTACAAGGTCAGGGACACTTTCATCCGTATGCTGACGTGAAGTAGAATGTATAGCATCTTCACCTAAAAATACAGGTTTAGGGGTTTGTTTTTACTTTTACTTTTCTTTCATCTCTTTCTATATTATTCCTGTATGACATGCACAACTCATGCTACTGAATTTCTTCTGCTTTTGGTTTTGGCAATTCTTTTACTTTTATTTCAATAACTTCTGTCTCTCTAAATACCTACTGCCCATAGTTCTATTTCTGACCAGACCTCTGTTTAGACATTAAAGAGGAAGGATTCTTGACAATTCACCAAAGGTAGTTTTGGCAAAAATAAAAAGGATTGAAGTACGTTTTCTGAAACTGCTTTCATTGACAGTGAAGTTTCCCTTTTTCTTCCCTGTCGTGTAACCACAGAGTTGGTATATATAAGGTTTGGATTTGTGTAAGGGTGCCCTGTCACATGAGGGGTGCATGTGGGCTAGTCACCTGAAAAAACAGGGGTCATTGGATGTTCAGTGAAGGTAGTTTTGCTGAACATTTTTAAAATTTTTTACGTTTACCAAATCTGCCTTTGGCGAGCTGATATGAATCCAAAGAAGCAACTTAGGATTGTGTTCAGGTTCCCTTTTTTTCTATTAATGAGTTTATCCCTCTCTCTGTCCACACAGACATCCTCTTTTAATTAATGGAATCTTTGGATAAAGGATCAGTATCATGCATTACTGGTTCTTCCCTTTCATCTCTGCACTGACTTTCTTCACTAATGTAACTATGGTTTTCTTTTTAAGACGGAGTGTCACATTTCTGAAAAGCACAGGTTCTTCTACTCCTTCTACAAAATCCAGATTCTAATTCCTTTTGAAGACTGTACATATATCCCCTTTTCTTTATCAGGACTGTGTATTTGTAACAGTTTGCCAGGCTTCCACTGACCCTCATTTTACTGGGAGAATTTTCATACCATTGAGAACTTAACTCTACTCTACCCATAATTCTACAGTGCCTTTAACTGAGGGAAGCCTTGGCCATTTATTACATCACATGTTAAATTAGGTACCAAAGCTAAAAGATGTAATACTTTAAGAACAGAATTTGAATTCATATATATATATATATATATATATATATATATATATATTTATATATATATATATATCTTCTTCTTCTTTCAGCTTTTCCCAGTTAGGGGTCGCCACAGTGGATCACCTGTTTCCATTTCTTCCTGTCCTCCGCATCTTGCTCTGTCACACCAACCGCCTGCATGTCCTCTCTAATCACATCCGTAAACCTTATCTTAGGCCTTCCATTTTTCCTCTTACCTGGCAGCTTCATCCTTAGCATCCTTTTCCCAATATACCCAGCATCCCTCCTCAGCACATGTCCAAACCAACGCAATCTCTCCTCTCTAGCAATGTCTCCAAACTGTCCAACCTGGACTGACCCCTTTGACAGCAACTTCACTCACCTGCTGAAGACCCACTATGAGTTGGTTCAGATTTATGTTGATCTTCACCAGTCTGTATGAGCTTCTCCATTTTTGACAAATGTTTCAGTCTGTGTAAAAAGTACTGCCACCTACATACAATGTAGTTTCTGTGGAGTGTGCAAAGCACTGCCATACAGACAGTGGAATGCTTTTTTAAGTCTATGTATGAAGTGATACACTGCAAACAATGGAATGCTTCTGTGTGTGTGTGTGTGTGTGTGTGTGTGTGTGTGTGTGTGTGTGTGTGTGTGTGTGTGTGTGTGAAGTGCTACCATCTACAGACAGCAGTGCTGAGAAAATGTTGGTGAAGAAATGAAACCACGGGATCCAAAGATGCATCAGGCTAGATCTTCTTCATGCAACATACCTCCCAACTGTACAGATTTTTGCCTCATATTTGGTCTGTTTTTCATAAAATTGTGGTTTCCTGGAAAATTAGTGGCAAAATCATTAAAGGTTGAAGCTAGAAAATAATGACAGATATTTGAGTTTCAGACTTTATACCCTTCAGAAATTTCATGCTAATACAAAACCTGTTATTCTATTAACTTTCTAAGTTTGTAAGAGCATTATTTAAAAATTGTCCCTATTTTGGACCTTTGTCCCAATTTTATTTATGGCTTTGTCCGAATTTCTTTCTTTAAGAGGTTGAGAGGTATGCCATCTAGGAATGTAAGAATGGTTTAGTTTAGGTGCAAAGAATCATTAGTGTTCCAGTTCCCCATAACAGGAAACTCTATTTGTAGATATTTTATATTTTGATGCTAATATTTCTGGTAGCACAAGATTGTTTTTCCTGACAGCAGTGTATCTTAAACATTGGGTTGGACTTTATAAGTAAAGACAATGCATTAATATTTCTAACACTGCCTGATTTAGTAAAGGTCTATATAACAACTCAGTGCACTAATTTGCAATTGATTTCCTTGACAAGATTTCCTTCCTATATAAATCAAGTATTTAATGGCTTTCAAGCTAGCTCCTGGGTTCAGAAAAACTACTCACATACTGAAAAGCATCATGAAAAAATTTATATTAAATTATCATGGACCTACCCTAACTTGGACCTGAATTTTTATATTATATTCAGTTACTGTACTTAAGGAGCTAGTGCCTTTCTGTTTTAAATATTTATCAATTTATTTGTTTATTTATAGTTAACTAGTATAATTTTCCACCAATGTATTTATTTAATTTATTAAAATCCAAAACACCAAAGACTAGGAACAACGCCACAAAAGAGACACCTGGTTGACAAGACTTCACAATTTATTAAGTGCTTTCATCAGTGAGTGCACATAGACTTCTTCAGAATAAGGAAGTATGCACTATCACTTCCTTTTAAAATCACAAAATCACATGACAAGGAAGTATGCACTATCACTTTCTTTTAAAATCACAAAATCACATGACAAGGAAGTATGCACTATCACTTTCTTTTAAAATCACAAAATCACATGAAAAGGAAGTATGCACTATCACTTCCTTTTAAAATCACAAAATCACATGACAAGAAAGTATGCACTATCACTTTCTTTTAAAATCACATAATATATGTGTGCACACACCCCTACACAGTTTTATACCAAAACACTGCATTTCTAAAAGGCTATATACTAAAAAAAATCATGTATTTATATTTATACATAGAACCAATAATACCAACAATAATGTTACTGTTTGAAGTCAAATACATAGCACCCATTCACACGCAGTTTACTTAGTTTTTATTTCTTGTTTTTTTGTTTTTTATTTTTTTAAATTAAACTTTTTAGTATAGAGCATTTTAGAAATGCAATGTTTTGGTATAAAAATGTGTAAGGGTGTGTGCACACACATATATTGTGTGTGTGTGTATGGGGGGAGGTGCATACACATATACATTTATGCAAGTGTTGACATTCAAATTTTAAATACATTTTTAAATAAAATGTTTGTATAATTTTGGGGTGTGTTAAAATATGGTAACATGGTTTCAAAAGTGTGGAGCCTTTTGAAATTTTAAAATCTTAAACTTTGTATTATGCAACTTGTCATTTGATCTTGTCATGTGATTTGTGATTTTAAAAGGAAGTGATAGCGCATACTTCTTTTTTTTGAAGAAGTCTATGTGCACTCACTGATGAAAGCACTCAATAAATTGTGAAGTCTTATCAACCAGATATTTATTTAATTTATATTTCATTTATTTATAATTTTTCTTTGCATAAATTTGAAACCTGGTTGTCATGTTGCTTATTATTTTTTAATACACACTGAACATTTTTTAAAGTAAAATTGACAAAAAGGTGTATAAAGTTGTTATGCAGGGCAAATACAGAAGTTTCTGCACATTCTTTAAAGCAGGATGTAACTCTGTACTGGAGTCTCTAATAAAGAATGACTGCACAATATTTCTCATTACATAGCATTTAAGAGCTTATTTTAATGCTATTTGAGGTGTGGAAGTAAGTTCTTGTTACTACAGCAGTACAACTTAAATGATATTCCTCTGGAGCTTGGGCAATACATGAAGACCTTATGCATTGGGTTTATGAAGTCTTTTCAAAGCAGTTGCTTACCCCATAGTACTTCAGAATGTGAGCACATCAGGACAGCAACCCAATCACATTAGTTACCAGCTTCCATAAATTGTGTTACTAATCTACTGATCTTTTGTCTGTCTTGTTCTTTCTCTCCAGACACTGAACTGAACCCAATTTGGTTTTGTTAAGGGAAGGTCATGCCTAATCAACCTGGTGGACTTTGTTGATAAGATCAATAAAGTAATAGATGAGGGCAAAATAGTTCACACTGCCTACCTTGACCTGGCCAAGGCCTTTGACACAGTACCCCACTTGGGCATTGTTGACAGACTCAGGAGGTTAGATACAAACCCTTATGTCACCCGATGGATAGCTAGCTATCTCACAGAAAGGAACCAATAAGTTAGGATTGGGGTAGTCCACCTCTACAAAGAGGCTAGTCACAAGAGGAGACCTTCAGGGATCAGTCCTGGGACCGCTCCTTTTTGGCATTTTACTTCTCTGAAGTGAAGGCTAATGTCATTGTCCTGTGGCTTTTTAAATTTACAGATGACTGGAAATTAGGAGCTGTCATTGAATCTCCCACTGACATAAATACTTTCCAGGAAGGGTTGACATAGGTAAAAAAAAAACTGGTATCAGAGCCATGAACTAAAACTAAATACCAAGAAATGCACAATAGTATCCTTTGGAAGTCATCTTTCCCTGATAACTATCATATTGACAACACACCCCAAGAATTGACCCAGTAGTTAGGGACTTGGGGACACACATAGACAGTAATCTAGCCTTTGTTCATCATGTGTCTACAGTAGTGAGGAAATCATTTTATGTTGTGCAACTTATAAATAAAGTTGTGGCATCTAGGTCCAACAAAGTCATTGTTCCACTATATTCGGCATTCATCAAATCTATCATGGAGTACAATGCCCACATTGGTATGTAAATAACCAGGCATATCCAACAATTGGAATGTCCACATAGGTTTCTCCGTAAAAGAATACACGGGGTAAGTAACAAGTCCTCTGCATATTACCTCAGGGCCCTATCCCCATATTATGTTTCCTACAGGTTGTTAAGGAGAAATATATGCCTGGAGTACAAGGCATTGTCAGACCCCACCTTGATGGACCTCCCGCATATCCATAAAACAAACAGCACCAGAATTACCCATTCTAAAGACTTAAACCTTGCCTGTGTATAAATAGGACCTGTGGAGAGACAGGTGTGTATCCCAGAGATTACCCCGTCTCTGAAACAGGCTCTCCATCTATGTGAAGAAGAGTGCTTCCCTAACACAGTTTAAGTATAACTTGGACAATTGGATGGGGAACAGGAAGTTCATCCCTGGTTTGGCACCTATGTCTCTGATGGACACAGGCAGCCTGTAAATGTTCATCTCCCAAGTCCCTGCTTGTAAATGTTTCATCTCCCATGCCCCTTCTTACACTTATCAAAGGTATGAGAACTTAACAGATATTTGGGATGCATGGCTAGGCTTACTTGCTGGAGAGACAGATTGTATCACAAAGGCTACCTTGTCTATAGAATAAACTTCCTATCTTTGTAAAACAAAGCCCGTCCCTCACTTGTTTCAAAAAAGAATTTGGATAAATGGATAGGGAACCATAACAGAGGCAGTCTGTAAAATGACTCAGGGCTCCAAAACCCAAAGACACACTACCTTGTTACTACCCCATCTCATATCTGGAGAATTAAGATATAATACTGTCATATCCTGTGTGTTATTGGATAGGCTTGTAAAGGCTGTTCTGTCATTAGCCCAATAATCACTTATGAACCTGTTAAAAAGGCCCTTGTGGTTGTTGGCCTAGTAAACACCTATGAACCTCTCACCACATTCCTGTCGGTGGAGGTCACCCAAGGCTTATTACTTAGTCCACTTGCGTTTATTACCTTTCATAACTCAGTTAACTCTGAACCTTCTGACATGACTACACTACTGTATGCTTAGCCCTGATTATTTTACAGATTCAGTCATTCTCCAGTTATTATTAGTACCCAACCAGGCTACGATCTTGCCTTTGCTTATTCAAGCTTGCAGTATAAAGTGCTAAATGTCCATTATATGTAAACTAATAGAGTCTTTGGCACTGCAGCTAGTCTAAAACATGTACCCCAGAGATAATATATAACCACCCTCACTTCCCAAGTTATGAATATCATTCTTGGTTCAACAGTCTTTGTTTGTGCCTCAAGTCTTTACAGTTTCATACTACATGGACACTTTGTAAATAGGCATACTCCCACTGTCAATGTACTTTTTTCATTATACCTGATTATAAGTACAGTCACTGTTATTACTGGAAGCTTTCCTAAGCACATTACCACTGAATTGATTCAACTAATGTTCCTTTCTCTTTCAGATTTACACACCAACCATTATAATGCAGTTTTGTCTTCTTTGGCTCCTCCATGCAAATCATCAGTTTGCATCTGACCACTTCCCTGTTTACAATATGACTGCAATACAAATGTAAAAAAAGTATATGTTACGAGTAAAACAAGATAACCGCATCAATCTTTATAAAATAGAACTCTACAAATTCTGTGTATTTTGCAATGCAAGGTGGTATGTATAACAGATGATAGTGGGAGTGTGGAAACATATATAATGGACCTTTGTATTATATTTCATGTAAGTATGAGTTTAAAAGTATAATCATTGGATACAAACCATTGACATGACTAAAGACCAGCTGTAGTCAGCAGAGATAAATATAAAAATACATTGAATAACAGTGTGATGATGTGAGGTATAGCTAGCTGTACCAGGAAAAGTAGGGCAGTGGATGTGTAACATATGCCAGCACAGCTAGCAGGGATTTAGTAAAAAATATATGTTATTTGAATATCAAACGGATTTATACAGATGCATGTGCTGAAAATGTAGTTGTAAAGCTGCTTGTATTAAAAATTTAAAAACAGTGTGCCCTGCTGGACAGAAGAAGAAATGTACATGCATTATTGTAACTGTTGAAATGTATATAGTGTAACAGAGGATGCTGGAAGAGAAGAGATTAATCTCAATCCACCTGACTTTGAAAAATAGTAAGAAATTAAATTACTGGGCCCAGGTCATAAAGATGTTATCTTATAGTTCTCAATGCAGCCAGAGACAAAAAAGTCTGTACTAGCAAGCTTCCTTCATTGTCATTGGGGTGAACTAATTGCTTCTCTGGAAGGGTGGAGGTTTGAAATTGTTTTATGGCTTCCAGGAGTTGCAGCAGATCTTAGCAAGGCTCTGTGTTTGTGTATTAGTGTTACATAGGTGCTAAATCCTGGCAGTTTCTAGAAATGGGGAGGAGGGGTGCATGGGAACCAGAAGTCAAAGGACCAGATGCATGTGATGTCATTTTGTAATCTATCACTAAAAATAAGGTTTAGTACTAGGTGAGACTGGTCTCAGAGCACTCTTTTCTTGGAACCTGACAAGGAAGGGCCCTTCACCTATTTAATCTTGCCTTGCTCTAGTCAGTGACCAGGGAATAATAATTCCTTAGATCAGTCAGGAAACTATAGTAATATCAGTGAGCTGCATCTGGAAATACTGTGTGTATCCATTTTTGTTCCAAGTTAATGTCCCTCTCCAGTGCCAGTGGTGAGGATTCAGGGTCCTTGATTACTGGAGCAGAGTAGGGACATCACAAACAGTTCTACATAAAAGTGCAATATGAATGCTGAAGATGGTGCCTGCTTAAAATATTTTCAGTGTAATATACACTGTTTTTGAGATTTTTTACTGTAAAATAATGTAAAAAAGTTGCATAAAAAATTAAATATTTTATGACATTACTGCAGTTTTGAACCTATCTCAGATTACAAAAATAGATTACTTATGTGATAACCACCTACACTGCACTATGCTTTTCAAGTTAGTGAAACATTTCCAAAGAACTATTTGCCATTCTAGTTAACAAGATGCAGCCAATTTAAATCTTTGGTAGACAGATATTCCTGTCTAATTCATGATTACAACAAGGGATATTATTCAACTGTGTATTATGCAAGAAGACAATAATTCCACTCTTGAAACGAAAATCACATGGTTGTCCCTGTCATTTTTATTATGTTACATTGGAATTGAGTGAATCTGGGCAGTAAACTAATAGACTAAGCTAGACAGAGGTCAAATAGTTATTTATTATTTATTTATTTTATTTTATTTTACATTTGTTGACCGGGCTAGTCTAACTGGATACATGTTCATTTTCAGTAGAGGCCTGGGGAGATAAGCTCCTACGTAGGACAATGAAATTAACAAAATAACAACTAACGAAACATGAGACAAATAAAACCTATTAACAGTACCTATTACAGGTTATCACAGTAATATTTACAGTGCAGAATACAGGCATAACAAAGGAATGCTAATACAATCAAGGTATGCTAGAGATAGTTAGTAAAATAGTTTAATAAGGAGGAGTTGGTGTAAGTGAGTAGACGGGGTAGGAAGAGAAAAGTATTTAGAGACACATATAGACTAGTCAGGTTTGGAGCATAGGCATAACCAGTTAGTTTTGAGGAACACTTTCAATTTGTTTTTGAAACAGGATAGTGAGGGAAGTTTCAACAAATGTAAAATAAAATAAATAAATAAAGTAAACTAATAGACTAAGCTAGACAGTGGTCAAATATCATCAATACAGTTGATTTTGCTATCATACAAGCTTTATGATAAAATCTTTTAATAGCTTGTATATAGCATAGTTTTATAACTGCAAATATAGAGGGCAATATTTGATAGCTAGAGGTGTCACTGATATGATCCCAGAGAAATGCTTGGAGGTGTCACTAGCCTTTAATGAGTTAATTGCTTTTCAGATCATGAACATCTACAACTTCTTTATACATTTGTAAACATATTTTGTTAGGAATGGCTATAAAGATTACTAAAATCCATTACTTCTTTATTGAATTTAAGCCATAACTTGTATTTCTTATTGGATGTTAACTTGTATTAATGCAGTTTAATTTCTTGATAGAAGATCTGCAAAATTTTCTTGACATAGTAGGATTATGTTGGAGGATCTATTTCCTTCTGTTTCATTGTAATGTATTTTCTGGAAATTGTTAATAAAAATGTAAAAATGTATATGATCTAGAAATAACATTGGGTAGAAGAACAAGCAAAGTAGTTCATCAATGGTTATCTTAGTTTTATAAAAATAAACAAAAAATAATCTATCCAAATATATCCACACAGTTTATCATAAATTATTCAGTTTTTGACATAAGGTTGTGGAATATACCCAGTCTTTTATATTCTGTTGGCTACATATATTAGATCTACAGTTCATTCATTTCATCTACAAAGTTATATATGGTTTATGTTCAGTAGTACAAAGTAAAATGCTATAATAATTACAGGGGTGCTGCATATCTTTATTGGTTTAGAAACATGCACATCAAAGTTTCCTTCCAAGAAAAAGAATATTAAAATTGTCATAAATTAATGGTAGCTTGAGTGCCTTAATTAGTAATTTTAGCTTGCTTAGCTAAATATGTGAGTCTTAAAGTATTGCATGTATTCCACAGACTATTTTTATTTTCAATGCTGTCTTCAAATTCTTGCAAAGCAAAAGTTTTCTTTAAAATCGTTTGCTGTTCTTTATTATTTTTTTTTTCATTTCTATGTCGTTACAAAATTTTAAAGTACTATTTATTTCTTGAAATTATTTTATGAATAAATGTATCATTTCATTAGCTGATATTGCTTTGTTTACTGTGTTTGCATGTATTAAAAAGGTTGCCATATTAGTCTGACATTTGTGCAGATAATTGAGGCTTTGAGCTGTAAACAAATTAATTTCTGTAGTCCAGGTTAAATGACTGAGTCCTTCCACCTTGATTTATCTACTGTGTGACTCTAATCAAGTCACTTAACCAGATTATCTTATCACTCATGAAAAGGGACACTAGCATCCAGAGGGCTTACCCGATTATCATATAAATCAAAAAATCCTGCCAATTTATCTTTTCATCTTTTCTTACTAGAAATTCTAATCTGTATGGAGATGAAGTCTGTTGTAAGTTTAAATTTCTCCTCATACGTTTGTACACACACACACACACACACACACACACACACACACACACACACATATATCACTGCTGTCTGAAAGTTTTTGAATGCTTCTGAATTCATCTCGTGTATCTCTGTTTTTTGCTGGGAATTCTATTAATTTTGTGTAAAATGGAGAAAGTCTCCATAGTACTTTTGTGAGACCTGCAATGCCTGCTTTAAGTCAAAACCTTACGTTACAATGGTTTGACTGTGATAATAGACAGCTCTTAAATTATGATCCTTGTTTGCAAAATTTTTGAGCCAAGCATTTTATCAGTCCTGTCCAAGTGTTGAATTAGACTGAGTAGTGTGTGTGCACTATACTATGTCTTGGAGAGAAAGCCTGTTTTAATTCTGCATGTTCAAAAGAGCTAGTATCATTTGCTGCTGATAAGAGTAAATCTTCTTATACTCTGCTGATTATTATCCAGACTATATGTAACAGCATCAACATGCCCCTAACCATTATCATTCACTTTGGAAAGGCAGGAGATACCAGTAGCAACATAAAACAGACTTCTCAAAAATTCTGAAAATGACACGGTACAGTAGGAGGAACCACGAAGATCATCAATGTGGGGAAACCACTTTATTGAAGCATCCAAAAGTACACCATTCTCAAATGTGCAAGAACACTAAATGCTTAACAGTTTTTCATTCACCAAAGGAACTTCTTCAGACATGCAACATCCCTCTCCCTTTCAAATTACAATTTATACAATATACAACCAATCAGGTCCACAATCCAATCCCCTCATTAATTAACATCATTAAAATTTACCCTGTAAAAATGCAATAAGAAATAAGTCTACCAAAAGAATGAAATATATATAAAGTGCATATAGGAGTGCAAAATGCATTCCTCTCTTATTGGTGGTTCCTCCTACTATACCGTGTCATTTTGAGAATTTTTGAGAAGTTTGTTTTACATTGGCACTGGTATCTCCTGCCTTTCCTTGGTGTTTTGGTTCATAGTTGTGGAGCAGTTGGAGGTAGCCGTGATTCAATATGGGAATTCTATGCATCTTAATGGCATTTCTGAACTTAGAAAGGCTATGTCTGAACTCACACAACTAGTTTTGGTGCTTAATCAAACTGATCGCAATTAGTCCCGAACGAAAAAGCTGGTACATTGCCTGGTAACCAGGAGGGATTGAATATGACATTTGGAAGTAAGGAAGTACCGGAAAAGGATGTTGGAGCTTCTGGTAACCACGGAAACTGTAGCAGAAGGGATAATCATGCTGCAGTGTCCCTGACAGGCTTTCCGTCGGATTTTAGATCACCGTTAACTAAATGGCCAGTAGTGGATATGGTCAACAATGAAATTGAGGCAGTGAGACCTAAGGAAAAAAGACTGCATCATCACAATTCAGGTGACTGTAATTATAGATCCTGAGACAGACAGAATCACTCTTTTAATGATTTTAACTGGCAAGAATGGCTGAAACTAAACAACTTTTCATTTAATAATGTGCAGGCTGAAAATATTGATGATGTGGATAATGCTTATGATACACATTTGAATTTATTGCATGAAAGTGTGCTTAAATATCAAACTGTGGACCTTAACAATAGATATTTAAAGCAATGCTTAGATATGAAAATTGTACCAAAGGTTTTAAGGGGGGAGGAACCAACGGTAATTACAGCACCAAATAAATCTATCCTTGTCACCAAAAAGGAAACTATTGCACAGATGGGGTATGTCTATTCCTTTTAGAATTTTTAAATTTTTAATTATAGTAATATTGAATTGTATGAAAATTATTTTAATTTATTTATGAAAGGGTTGAAGTTTGTGGCCAATAGAAAATGTGACATTAGTAAACTTCTCATTGATTTAAAATTATTCGTGAGAGAAAAAAAATCTTGAGTTGATATTTGTAGGTGTTGAAACAGAAAAAATAGATGACAATAATTTTAGAAAGAAAAGTACTCTTAATCCACCTCTACACCCCCAAGTAAAAAAACTTTGAGGCAGTTGTAGAGTGAGACATGAGGGAAGCCCTAAGTCTCTCAAAGGTATACTCCAACCTCCCTTATCAGGAGAGATATCTTCTGATGGGATTAAGTAGGAATACAGATATTAGGGTTATGAATCTGGATCAAGGGGGTGGGATGGTGATGCTGGATAATGTGCTGTACATGGCTAAAATGGAAGAGATTTTAGGTGATGAAGACAAATACCAAAGAGTGTCTATCAATTAAATTAATATAGTCTACTCTAAAAATGACCTGGCTTTAAGAGAACTATTACATAACAAAATGACTGATATGGAATTATTCAATTATGTTTGGATAGAAAAAACAGTGACACCTTCTATTTTTGGGGTTCCTAAGGTGCATAAGAACCTGGATAATCCTCCCATTAGACCTATTGTGGCTGCCAATGGGTCCAAAACTTATGCTCTTGCTAAATATGTTGATACCAGATTAAAAGCAATATGGATGGAGCATAAGGGTATATTAAAGGATTCATGGGATTTTTTTAAAATCCATAGATCAAACTTTTTTGTAAAAATATAATTTTTGTTACAATAGACATTATTAAATTGTTTTCTATTATCCCCATGATATAAGTATAGACTGGCTCAAAGAGGCCCTTTTGTAGGCTAAAAGATTTATGCCTAGGGAATTTAGAGTCACTATGGAGATGATGGATATGGTACTTAATAATAATTTTATTCACTTTGAGGGGGAGTTTTTCAAGCAAATTAAGGGTGTAGCTATGGGGGCGTGTTGTGCTCCCAGCTATACTAATATTGTTTAAAAAATATGGGAGAAGAAAGATATTTTTAATTCCCCTTTTGAAGAGTGCGGGTGTCTATACAAGAGATACCTGGATGATTTATTTATCTTTTGGACTGACACTGAGGACAAACTTAATGAATTTTTAGAATATATAGGTAACACTACTGAACTTTTAAAATTTACACATAATATAACTAGGGAACAGGTGAATTATTTGGATGTAACTATACACATGGATCTGATTAAATGAATTTAAATCTACTGTATATAGGAAGAGTACTTTCTCAAATTTTTATTTGCATTATTCTAGTTCTCATCCCTACAGACAAAAATGTATAGTAAAGGGACAACTCGTAAGGATCTCCAGAATGACCTCTGATGATATGGATTGCCTATATGAATGTGATGTATTAAAATATATGTTCCTGGATAGGTCTTCATGGAAGTAAGGGAGGGGAGGAATACTAGATTCAGCCCGAAATTGGGAAGAGGGAATCGTGACTTCAAGTCCATTGGACAAAACAAAATGATAAGTAACAACAGCGATGGGCTAACGGGGTATTTTGTTATGAATTTCAATAGTGAAACTGCTGTTATTAAAAATGTTATCTCTAAAAACTGGAAGATCTTTTCAGAATTGTTTGATTTAGAGATGATTTTCAAACAACCCCTTAATTTTACCTTCAGGAAGAACAGGAATATGAAAAATATTTTGGAACAACCAGGAACGGTAGGTAGAGAGGCGAACAGGAGAAAAGGGGCCTACAAATGTGGTTGGTGTGCCCAATGTCCCTATGCTAGGAATGCACAGAACATCTACATTTAGAATGGAGATAGATTTATATATGGAAAATGGTTCTCCGAATGTGAGAGTAAGGGGGTCATCTACTTAGCGGAGTGTAAATGTTGTTCTGCCTTCTATGTAGGGAAGCTGGAAAGGACATTAAAGAAAATAATCTATGAGTATGTTTATGACATTCATAGAAAAGATCTCAGGAATGCATTATATAAACAAATCACTAAGTATGAAGATGCCACCTTTACATTCTTTGTATTAGAAGTGCCATATGATATTAGAGGCAGGCAATGGGAGACAAAAAACTGAATATCTTGAAGTATTTTGGTAACTGATTCTTGAGGTATGTAAGTTCCCAGGATTTAATGAACATGTCTCCCTGGCTCCGGTTTTAAATCTCAGGGCGGCTAGATTATAAATGTTATATAACATTGTTCTACATACTAGTATCTAGGTGAACACAGGTCCTTATACCTTTTTTTCAAATACAATATAGCACTTTTACATATTCTTCATTTTGTTGTTCAGTTTATTGGGTGATAGGTTTAAGTTTTTGTATTCATTTTCTTTTATGTGCTGTTTTGGCTTGCTTTGACCAGTAGAGGGCAGCATAGTACCATGGCTTACTATTTTATCATTTTTTTTTTTTATCATGTTATAGTGTCTAATTTTAGGAAGTGTAGGCTTGTTTTTACATGTTTCTCCATGTCCTCAACTGTTTTTATTATAGATTCAATAAAAGAGGAATGAATTTTGTATTGCTATATTTACTTTAAATATATTTCATCCTTTTAGTAGACTTATTTCTTATTGCATTTTTTATTGGATTTTTACTGGGTAAATTTTAATTATGTTAATTAATGAGGGGTTTGGATTGTGAACCTGATTGGTTGTATATTGTATAAATTGTAATTTGAAAGGGAGAGGGGTGTTGCATGTCTGAAGAAGTTCCTTTGGTGAATGAAAAATGTGGTGAAACTGTCACGCGTTTAGTGTTATTGCACATTTGACAGTGGTGTACTTTTGGATGCTTCAATAAAGTGGTTTCTACGCATTGATGATCTTCGTGGTTCCTCCTACTGTACCGTGTAATTTTGAGAATTTTTGAGAAGTATCATTCGCTTTGGTAAAGATCGTATTGAAATAGAAAACAAACATTCTGTGGTATGTATAAATAGATACAAAATAAACAGGCTGTTGTTTACAAACATAATCACTCCACATATTGAGCCTTCACTGTGAGAAAAGGCATTTACAGTGTGATTATAACAGGGAATTCATAAGAAGAACGACAACTTCATTTCTCTACAATTATAAAATGAACTAATAAAGAGATTGCAACCATTTCATTTACATTTCTTGTACTCCTCATTTGAGAGATGTGTCTCCTGTAATAAAACTAGGGTCATCATTTGTAGCATTCAAAGGTTTAAATAATCCAGCCTCTTTTACTTTGTCACAAAGTTCTCAGACATTTCCAATGTAAGACGTTCATGCTCATCTGTTGGCATAAAAGCAATTTTTATGTTATGGCTTTTCTCATAATTCTAAAATTTAAATTTGATACCACTACTGGCAAAGAATGAATCTTCACCCTGGAGAAAATCAATACAAAACATGCATACATTATGTAAAGAAATATGACTTCCTTTAGCCAAGTGACTTGAAGCCATAACCCCCCCCCCCCCAAAAAAAAATGCACAAACACATACACATATAAAAAAGGAAACAGGTAAAGTCTAATGGGAAAAATGTGGAGACTCTGTAAGCAAAGCAAGAACACGCAATTAATTTGCCTCCAGTTAAGAAAGGCCTTAATATATATATATAATATTAGAACTTGCTATTAGATGCATGCTTACCTTATTTAAAGTAAAATGTAACATTGTGTGTATCATTCTATATTATGAAATCATTTTATGCTTAAACTACCGTGATTCTTGCTGAAAATTCATTTATATTATTTTTCTTTTCAGCACTTCTGTTGTAGAAAGACTGTATAGGGATATCTGTATTGAAATCAGGGTCAGCCATTTTTCTGTTATTAGGCAAGCAGTTTCGGTGATTCATGCTTAAATGATTTTGTAGGTTTATTATCACTATACTATAACACAGTAGTGCCTTAATCCATAGTCTTATGACCACAATATCTAATGACCAGTATATGTAAAATTACTGGCATTGAGGTATCTGTTTGTTTCCTCCTACTTCGAAGTGCAGTGATCCTGAAGTTAGGTTCATAGGTTGGTACTAGGCTGTTGGCCCTAGGGCCTATACAAGCCTAGCCATAACAATTCCCTGGATATTTCTTCCCACAATATTTGCTTCTCCGGACCTCTGTCTAGCGACTGACATGATCCCCGGGGGGGGGGGGTTTCCTATCTCCCATCCAATCATCAAGGTTCCTTTTGAAGAAGGCCAATGAGGTGCTCTGCTTGACATGTATGGGCAGCCTGTTCCAGAGTATGGGGAGTCTCTGGGTCAGGAATCTATCCCTCCAGCATGTTTTGTTCATTGTGATGACAAGGTTTAGATCCCTGGAGTGTGTGGCTCTGAGGGACTGGGATTTCTTTAAGTGGAGCATGTCCAACAGCTCAGGGTTTGACATGGCCTTGTATGTTAAGCAGAGATCGCCTCTGAGTAGACGATATGCCACAGAGTATAGCTGGAGTTATTTTAGACGGTCAGCATATGGCATCTGCTTTAGGCCTGTGATTCTTTTAGTGAGGTATTTCTGTGGCCTTTTCAGCTGTTGCCGATGTCATGTGATGTACATACCAAATGGGGCATTATACTCTATAATGGGTCTAATGAGGGATGAGTACAGTGGGACAATGACCTCCTTTTTTCTGGAAGAAAAGCCCTTAGTGATGAGGTGTGCCACATTGAAGGATTTCCTGACTGTTGTGGCGATGTGGTTATTGAAAGTGAGACCACTGTCCACCTGTGTCCCGAAGTCTCTCATCACACTTTCGATGTTTAGTGTACTGCCACCTATGTGGTAATTCATGGGGTACATGTTTTTTTCCAAAGGGGATAACTATACATTTCTTGGCAATAAGCTTGAGCCCATGGCTCTGGCACCAGGCATCTGTTTCTGTAAGGCCCTTTTGTAGAATATCCACATCATTTGGGGATTCAATAATGGCTCCAAGTTTGCAGTCATCTGCAAACTTTGTTAGCCAGAGTTCCTTAGTATTGGCCTGTACTTCAGAGAAGTAGATGCCAAACAAGAGTGGTCCCAGGCTGAACCCTGAGGTACTCCACTTGTCACTTGTCTGGAGCTGGATTTGGACTAGGCTGCTTTTACAGTCTGGGTTCTGTCAGTAAGCCAGTTGACAACCCATCAAGTGACGTAGGGATTTATGCCCAGCTTAGTAAGTTTATCTATGATTCCAGAGTGGGGGATGGTGTCGAAGCCTTGGCGAGGTCCAGATAGGCTGTGTGGTCTGCCTTACCCTCATCCACAGCTATGGAGACTGATTTGAAGAAGTCAATCAGATTCAGGAGACAAGATCGGCCCTTCACAAACCCAAACTTGGTGGGGTCCAGTGTTTGAAGGTTGCCAATGTCTTTGTTTATAAGTTACATGATAATGCGTTCCATGCCCTTGCAGATCAGGTTTGTCAGACTGATGGGATGGTAGTTCCCGGGATCCAAGGCGGATCCCCCCTTGTGGAGTGGGATAACTGTAGCTGTGCGCCACTCAGTGGGCACAAAGCCTGAGGTGAGGCTATGATTAAGCATGACACTTGGGTGAGGTGCCAGTTCATTTTGGAGTTCATGTAGTACACATCCTGGGATGTCATCTGGTCCCATGGGTGCTGTAATTCTTAGCTTTGGAGAGTGCGATTTCTACCTGTGTGGCCGTGATTACCGGAATTTGGCAATCTTTTGGTATTGAGATGGGCCTTTTAGGGGGTGAGAGAGGGGTGAAGTTGGCACTAAATTGATCTGCCAGGATATTGGCAATATCCTTGGGATCAGTGTATTTAATGCCATTCTGTTGTAGCTCAGAGCAGATATGAGCATTGCCATTTAGATTCTTGACATAACTATAGAATGCCTTGTGGTTGTCTTTGGAATCTTTGGCAATTTTATTTTCGTAACTAGCTTTTGAGGATTTTATGAGGGATCTCAGCTTCTTACTGAGGCTGGTGGGGGAGTTTTTTGTATCCTGGGATTTTCCACTTTTCTGCAACAGTTTCTTCCTTCTGTTGTATAGTTTGTTTATAGCAGGGGACAACCAGATTGGCTTCCTTTTTTTGGAGAAGAGCATTGTGGTTGTATTTGGGATGGCACAATTCATGCACGAGTGGATGTGCTCGTACAGTGCCTTAGTGTAGGATTCTGCAGTCAAACTTTCAGATCCCGTCTGCATGGGTGTCGTGAAGTTTGTCACTTCTGACTTCAGTAGCATGAAGTTGGCTTTGGAGAAGTTTTTTAAGGAGGTTTCCTTACTGGGGGGTGGGGGTGGGATGTGGATGTCAAGGGTGATTTGCTTATGGTCAGACCTGACCAATGAGGGGGTGACCACTGGTGTGGAGCATCTATCTCCCATGTTGGTAATGACCAGGTCTAGGATATTGGAGCCTCTGGTGGGACAATGGATTAGCTGATCCAGAGCATTGGAATTTATGAATTCCAAGAACCGTTGGGAAAAGGAGTTGGTACCCGAGTAGTTTTCTCAGTTAATGGCACTAGGGTAGTTGAAATCACCCAGTAAACATATAAGGGATATAATACAAGGGAAAAACTGTGATTTCTGTTTTCAGAGTTTTGGCCTTAGACTACTTTGTAAGTGGAGTATATGGCCTTCATCTTGTGACTTTTACATCATGATTTAAGATGAACTGTGGACAGAGAAAGTGATAGATAGTAAAGTACTAAAGTGATTTTGTATACCACTGTATTTGCTGATTACTAAAGTTATTAGCAATGACTATTTATATAAAAAGGAATAAATATATAAAAACTTCTGGAAAATTATTATGAATTATCCATCTTAAATCTTAATGTTAAAGTCTTCCTGGATCTTATTTATGT
This sequence comes from Protopterus annectens, assembly GCF_019279795.1. Classification (NCBI taxonomy): domain Eukaryota; kingdom Metazoa; phylum Chordata; order Ceratodontiformes; family Protopteridae; genus Protopterus; species Protopterus annectens. The sequence goes on from NC_056741.1 coordinate 519,757,310, forward strand.
TAAATATATATGGATGTCAAATTACTAGGGAAGCCAAATAAGAATGGTGTTTACGTATTGTTACATACAGTTGCTACAGAAAGGTTCATTCATTTCATTTACTCTGTACAAAACAAATGCACATTGTGGGAGTTATGAAATGTCTGAGCTGCCTTTGGAAGAACAGTTATTTCAACCACATTTCTGTATTTCTAACTTCTTACAAGTTGTGTATAAGAACTTTATTGAACTGCAAAAAAATAGTGAAAAAATATTGAAATTATTGATCAGTGTGCAAAATTTACAAGGTTTAAATGATCATTAAGAATATATTTATTTCCATGAAAGTTTGTATATCTGTCCTGCTGTGTTGTTTGTACATATATATCATGTTTTTGTTATTTTGGAGTAGTCCAGAAGAGAACACCCCATGAAATGTGATTTACAGCAGTTAATTTTAAATGTTTTAGTTAGTTGTATTGCCAACTGGCTCACAGATAGGATGCAGATAATCAAAATAGGAGTACTTACCTCCACAAAGAGACCAGTCACCAGTAGGCTCCCCCAGGGTTCTGTGCTGGGACCTCTCTTGTTTGGCATCTACTTTTCTGAAGGAAAAAAACAATACCAAATGGCTTTGGCTGACTAAGTTTGCAGATGACTGCATGCTAGGAGCAGACACTGAATCCCCAAATGACTTAAACATCCTGCAGGAAGATTAGTCTCAAGTAAATAACAGGTGCCAAAATCATTGACTGAAGCTAAATGCCAAAAATGCATTATTATATCCTTAGGGAATTCTTCTACCCTAGGGAATGACCAGAGTGACAATATGCCTCTAAGAATTGACCTAATTGTTTAGGATTTGGGAACTTATGTGGAGAGTGACCTAACATTTAACCAACATGTATCTGTTGTTGTAAGAAAGTCTTTGTATATTGCTCAGCTTATAAACAAAGGGACTGTGTCTAGATCTAGAGATGTCATTGTTCCTTTTACTCAGCCTTCAATGAGCCAGTCATGGAATATAATGCCCCTTTTAGCATGTATCTGTCCAGTCACATACAACACCTGAATGCCCACAGAGATATCTTATTTAAAGGATACAAGGCCTAAGCAACATGTCTTTCATGAACTGACTCAAAGCCCTGTCACTATACTTGGTATCCTAAAGACTGCTAAGAGATGACCTGTGTCTGGCACACAAGGCTTCCTTTGACCCACTACTGACAGATGTATTGCACATCAGCAAGTTAAATGACATTAAAAATACTTGGTTTAGGGTTCTAAATCTCTTCTGCTACATCAGCAGAACAGTTTGGTGGGGCAGGTTTATCTTGCAGAGGATACGGCTGCTCTGGAACAGACTTCCCATCCACATAAAATAAAGTTCATTCCTGACCATTTTCAACCGCAACTCAGATCTATTGATGGGAAACAGAAAACTTACCCTGTGACTGCCCTAGTACTACTAATGGATGGAGGCAGCTCCTAAATGTTTTATCCCATGCACTGGTCTTCTCAAAGTATCTATTGTATTAGGGGTAATATATAAATATTGACCATGGGATGAGTAAGGTCATTCTGTAACCAAACTGGATAGGTTATTTTGAGAACAAAAAGGGAAACTGGCTATGCTTAAAATGGCCCACATGGCGGGTAGCCTGGTACTTACCTGTGAATCTATGTTGCTTTCTGCTTTCACATTTAATTCAGAATGGTGAGGAAAAGTGGTATATTTCAGGTGGATAACGTGAAATTCATTGAGAGTCAGTAGCCTGAAGCATGAAAGGAAGATAATACCAGTTTGTGTTTTCCATTCAAAATCACTGCAAGTGTGATGTTAACGTGAGCACCAATAGTGATTGCATTCTTTTGGGAGTTTTCTTCTTTCTTCAAGTTGGTGCAATGGTGAATTTGGTATCTATAAGTTGAAGGGGTGTGATAGTGACGTTGCCCACCACATTAGGGGGTGGAGGGTGACCTGCCCCTGGGGGAAAAAAAACACAAAGTTAACTTTTTCACCCTCTGGTGTTTCAGTCATTATCCTTCAGCATTGCTGACAATTAAGATTTTGCCATTTGGCATTCTGTAGAATAACCAAGAAAAGGTTGCTTTAGTTCATGTCACAGATAGAATGGCAGAGGTGAGTAATTATTTTCCAACAAAGTATCTAAACAGCCACTTTCACAGCAAAGTAACAAATAGCTCCCTTATTAGCAAATTACATTTTTCATGTTGTCACCTGCATAAACACAACTTTATGCTTAGAGTTCTGTTTTTCTTACAGTTTCAAAAGCAGAAGACAATTGTAGTTTATTTATTTTCTACAAAAGTCTTAATTTAACTAGATATCTTAGTGAAAACTTCACATTTTTGTCTTAAGCTATTTTATGAGTGGGGAAATTGTTTCTTTAGTTGAGGGCATATATGTGGCTCATCATGGTCAAACCATATTAAATTACTTTTATAATATTTATTTATTTATTTATTTATTCCAGTTTGATGACCAGGGAGGTCCACTGGGTTCTGGGAGCCCGTTTTCAGTGGAGGCCTGGGAGAAAAGCTCCAACAATATATATTTACATCATTACATGAGCAATGTTACCGTTTCTGAAGAAAGACATAGCAAACGGGACTGTGGTTGGTGTAAAACCTGTCCCATTTAGGCTGTGCTTCCAATTTTTCTTTTTGGTGTGCACAATAGGCCACCTCATGGCTTTTTTAATGGCGTAAACTAATACAGCTATAAAATAGAAGCATGCCTACAAGACGTGCATCATAAAACGCCTGTTCACTCAGGAATTTTTACTGCATTTCTGATTATTAGTCTTCATATTTCTGCGTGCACGAACACCTTACTAGCTCCATGCCTTCCTAAAGCCCAGTGCAGAGCGCTTATTCTTATCTTCTCCACCATGCTTCCCCACAGACGCAACTGATATTTTCTCCTTACAATAGTGTCTAATACTAACTCCTTACCTTTTACAGGCACATATTTAGAAAGCTTGCTCACATTGAATTCTACCACACTTGTTTCCTTTGCCTCCTTAATTGTGTTAAGTGCGTAAAAAAGCTCTATGTGATTTACTCACAGTTTTTTGATGCTGTTACTGTATAACATTCTGCACTGATGTTATTTTATTTGTATTACCTTTCTGTACTAATGTTATATATTTTGACTTCCCTGCATTAGATTACTTTTTTTATTTTAGGTGATATTCCCTGCTTTGGAATCATTTTTGTAGCTTTTTAAGGGATATGATCACCTTACCTGATATTTGTCTATAATAAGCTTGCTAAAGTATAAATATTTCTCCTTTTTAGTTGAATTTAGAGTCTCTAATATGTATCATGCTATTAAAATTTTGATACTGTTTAACAAAGCAGAGCAACTGTCTGTCATATTGAAAGTCTCACTGCCTACAAAATATTTTCTACTCTTACTTTCTGCTGCTCTCCTTCTTCTAGCTGCCACTACTCTCCACTATCTCCCTCTCTCCTCGTCACTAATGACATGAGCCTTACCTGTTTTTCCAACCTATTCTCTAACTACTGCTCTCTGCTACACAATTCTGAACTTCACATTTCTACTCCTCTCCCTTTCTTCCTTTCTTTCTCTCTTTTCTTCACCTGCAGTTTAAGCTAATTTTGGTATTGTCTCTTTTCCTCCTACAGTACTGTAGCCCTGCATCCTCCCTCCCTGCATTTAGTACAAAGGAATACCTCTGACTAATTCCTGAAGACAGCTTGAATCCCTATCTGCTTGCCTAGCACACTAGAAACTTCCATTAAAGGAGACCCTGTTACAGGACTTGAGCTAACGTACGTGCTTAAAATAAGGAACTTAATTTCTGAATACTTGCTGTGCTATTTGTTAGTCAGGAGTCTGACCTCCTTGTGTGTGCTACAGCAGCCCTCCTTGTGTGTGCTACAGCAGCCCTCCACAGACTGGTTTTCCCCTTCCCCCTTCTACTTTCCCCTCTGCCTTGAATTTACTTCTAACTCTCCCTTACCCAGAAATTACTTAAACCTACTACAGTTTTGGTCTTTCCCTGCTACGTATTACGTTTTCCACCACTAGGTGGCAGTCTCTGCCCTTACAACCCCAGTTTACCAGTCCACTCGCAACTGGTTTTTAGTTTTTATACTAATAAGCTGGCTGAGATCTAACATCACTAAAGTGTAAGTATTTTCTTTTTACCTGCACAATCCCTGTTGAAAAGCTAACATACTCTACCTCGCCTGACACTTGTAGTCCAACTCTTTCTGCTGTCACTAGTAAACTACACTCTGCTGATATTTTCTTTCTGCTGCACTCACAGGATTTGGCTCTTCCTGCTCCGTTCACCCTGCAGGCTCACTCTGCTCCCCTACCCTACCCCCAATTCCCACCCACCCCCAGTGCTCTTACATATATCCTGGCCTTACCACACCCCCCCTCAGCTTAATCAGCCAATCCTCTCCTCATTACCACACCCCTCAGCTTAATTAACCAATCCTCATCCTCTCCTCACTAACCCTCCCTCACACAGCCCTCCTACATACGCTCCTTCAGTTACACCCCTCCCTTACATTTCTACTTTCCCCCTCTCTTCTCTAATTCCAATACAACTCCAAAATCCATTGCACACTCACTTACTTCTTATAATTCCTCTATTATTTTATAACACATTACCCTAATCAAAACACTCAGTTTCCATTATAAACCTTACCTCTCTCTCTCTTTCTCCTCAGTTTCCATTCTAATCCATACTTCTCCCTCTTCCTGTCCTCTCTCCTTCTCCTCTCTGACATGTTCTCCTTACATCAAATCCTCCATACCCCCTACCTCCCACATCTACTACTAATTCCTCTATACCAAGCCACTTCTTATAACTCCCTTGCCTGTCCAATTCTACCAACAAAAACAACAACCTCTAAAGTCTCTCCCCTGTATCCTCACTCTTTCCACTTTATCTCCCCTTTCCTCATTCAATCCAACCCTCTGAACCTTCTTCATCCTAAAATCTTCTCCACCAAACCCAAAATAGTGTCACCAACTCCAATCTGTAATCCTCCCAGACCTACTCCCTACAAGCAAAAATGGCCAAAGGATGTCTCCTCTAACAAACTATTCCTAGCAGGTGACATCCACCCCAACCCTGGTCCCTCAACCTGTAACAAAAACTCCAACCCCATAACTATTTCCACCTCTGACAACACCCTAAAGATCTTCACAATAAACGCTCAGAGTCTTAACAATAAATCTCATCAATTCCATACCTGGCTAAGCCATAACCAACCTGACATCCTAGTCATCTCTGAAACCTGGCTCAAACCCTCCACCTTTGATTCAGAGATTCTGCCCCCTGGATTTCATATTCTCAGAAATGACCTTGCAAGTAAAAAAGGTGGTGGCACTGCTTTAGTCTATTCTAATCTGCTCTCCCTAGTACCCCTCCAAACTCCTATCCCCAATTCAAAAACACTGAACTAACCACTGGACTACTAAAATTAAACAAGCACAAAAACATTTGCTTCGTTGCCCTCTACATCCCTCCTGGTAATAATATACCAATACTTGAAGAAATTCCCCTATGGGCTTCCACAAAACTTACCTTTGAGACTTGCATCTTAGGAGATGTAAATATCGATTGGAAAAAACTCAATATCCCCTCTCCTTCCCTATCTATCAACCTCTACAATTTCACTCAGACTATCCTCTCTATCACCCAACCTAACAAAATGAGTCCCCCTGGAACCACCCTAGACTGGATCCTTGTCTCTAACCCTAATAAAATAACCAAATCTGGCACAATTCCTGACACCTTTAGTGACCATCTACCAGCCTTCATTCATCGCTCCACCAGCTCTTCTCCATACCAACATCAATATATCCTTACTCACAACCTTCGCAACTTTAACCCTACTACTTTCTCAAATATATTCAAACAAATGAATTGGCATACTCTATACACTCTTCCCCTCGATAAAGTATAGACCATTTCAACTCTGTCTTCCTTGAAACCTTAAAATCCATAGCCCCCCTTAGAAATAAAAGAATCAAAACGAACATAGTTCCCTGGCTCTTCAAAGAGACCAAACAATGCACCAAAGGGACAAACTGTGGAAACTTCACCAACAAAACAACTTACCCAGTACCTTCCTTCAATATAAACAGCTCCGTAACCTGTCTAAAAAGCTAATCAACAAGGACAAAAAAAAAACTACTACACTAAGCTCCAGTCTAATAACTATAATAATCCAAAACAATTCTGGAAGACAATAAACTCACTTCTCCGTCCAGGATCAAAAACTAATCCATGTCCCAACTCAAGTAAAACTGACCATCAACTAGGTTCTGAATTCAATTCCTTTTTCATCAAAACCATTTCCTCCCTCACAAAATCTTTTCCCAATAACAACCCATCTACCTCTCTCCCTCCCCTTTCTAACCTTCCAAATAACCTTCCTCCTCTATTCGAGCTTAAATCCGTCTCCACAAGTCTCATAAAAAAACTCCTATCCAAACTTAAGCCCTGCTCTAACACTCCGGACAACATTCCCTCATCCTACCTAAAACATGCCGCAGATGGCATTGCTTTCCCAATCAGTATCATTATAAACAGATCAATAAAAGAATCCTATGTCCCTAAACTCTGGTGCTCAGCCTTCATTCTCCCACTCCATAAGGAAGGAAAAAATACCAGCATCTCAAATTTCCATCCTATTGCCTTATTATCTCCTATTTCTAAAATCCTTGAAAAGTGCATCCACCTCCAACTTATGCCATTCCTGACCCAAAACAATCTCCTCACACCTACTCAGCATGGATTCCACCCTGGCCACAGCACCATAACTGCCCTAATTTCTTTCTTAGATACTGTCAACCACGCCCGTGATTCAGGACAGCAAGTTTTTACTATTCTTCTAGATCTGTCCAAGCATTTGACACTATCTCCCATAACCATCTGCTCTGTCATCTCTCAAATCTTTACATCTCCCCTAAAACTCTATCCTGGTTCTCCAGTTATCTATCAGACAGATCTCAAGCTGTCAAATGGAAAAACTCCATCTCTTCCTTCTCACCCACCCCCACTGGTGTCTCACAGGGATCCATCCTCGGACCTATGCTATTCAACATCTTCATAAATAACTTTCACACTGCTATTCCTGACACCAAAATCATTCAATACCCAGATGACTCAACCCTAGTCTGCTCTGCCTCTAACCTCTCTGAATTGCTCTCTAAAACCCAAACTGCCTATTCAAAAACTGAAAACTGGATGCACCAAAACCTCCTCTCTCTTAATGCTAGCAAATCCAAAATTCTACTATTCCCTCCCACTAAGAACTATTCCTTCAATAAAAATTATTTCAAAATCCTTAGCCAAACCAATACACCTATATAAGTTGTCCCATCTGCTAAACTGCTAGGTATAATCATTGATGAATACCTAAAGTTCGATTTACATGTACAACAGAACATTAAAAAGACCCACCAAAAGCTAGGTATGCTGTATAGAAACTATCACTTTCTCTCCAACTCCACTAGACAAGCTCTAGCCTCTACCTTTCTCCTTCCTTCCTTACTATATGGTGCTCCACTCCTAACCAACCTGTCCTCCTCCATTACCTCCAAACCAGAAGGTTGCTACAATAAAATTTCTAAATTTGCCTCCAAATCCAAAACTTTCACTCACCACTGCCTCACCCTACAAAGCCTGAACTGGCTAGAACTTCCAAACCACCTAGATTACCTACAACTTTCTACAGCTCATACACTCATATTTCAGCCTACAAAATGCCCTGCGCTAAATAATATCCTCCCCCCTATATACCCAACAGACCCCTTAGATCTAAACATCAGAACTTAATAGCTGTCCATAAACCCAAACATCCCGCTGGCCAACTGCTTCTCTCCTATGCTCTAGGCAAAAAATGGAATTCCCTTCCTCAATCACTAAGAAGCACCCAAAACTATGAAAATTTCAAAGCCCAGCTTTTCATACACCTGTCTACTCCCTACTTAAGCTCTGATTACCTTAAGCCTTAAAAGTATCCCCCATTCAGCACATAACCCCTCTTTACTTAAGTATCGATCAATTCAAGCCTTAAGAGTCTCCCACTACTGGTGCATAATCCCTATATACCTCCCTCAGACATACTCTTTCATCTCTATCAAATCTCCCTGCACTCTACTGCTGCTTATTCCTCTCCTTACCTCTCCTACTCCTACAGCTATTTTTGCTCAACAAAACTTGTAAATATTGTAAATATAGAGATCTGCAGAATTGTTTCTGGTACTAAAGGTACCTCTTGCTATAATATTTGTAAATTGCATTCTCAGACCTAGCTTGTATTTCTTTAAATCCTGTATGTAAATTGTTCTTTTTAATGCATTCTCGGAGCTTTTCTCCCCGGGCCTCCACTGAAAACGGGCCATGTTGACCCAGTGGACTTCCCTGGTAATCAAACTGGAAATAAATAAATAAATAAATAATTACTAAGAAACTTTGCATTACTGACAAATAAATGGGTAGCATTCATAAAGAAACAAACAATTACAATTTTGTTTAGGTGTAAAAGACAGGCAAATGGCCTTGAGGCTAGATTTTACAGTATAGTTATTTATACATAATACAAATGAGCAAGGTTAGTAGGTGAGAGGTTAGCCAGGAGTAAAAGTGGAGGAGGCCTTGAGAGGTATAGGGTGAAGAGTACGGTTGCATTTCCTGTTTGAGTAAAGGTGAGAATGAAGAAGAGTGTTAAAGTTTTTGAGGTTATCGCAGGTCCTAAGAGTGGAGGGAAGAGTATTCCATTTTTTGGCTAAGGTGAAGAAAAGCAGAAGTTGACCAGCTGGGCGCTTGGGTTTGTGGATGGTGATTAGGTTTTGGTGGGTAGATCTAAGTGTTCTATGGGGAGTATATGGTTGGAGGGTACTGGAAAGTGCAGGGCACTTGGTAGGTTGGAATAGTAGTTTATAGGCAATAGTGATTTGGAGAAAGTAAAGTTGGTTATGGAGTTCAAGCCAGTTTAATGAGTGAAAGGAGGAACAGTGATGAGAGGAAGATTTGGTTTTGGTAGCAAATCTGGAGATTTTGTTATAACACCAAAAATACAGAACAGATGGAAGAGGCACAAATCCGTAATCCACACGAATTCCTTTATTAAAACGACTCTTCAGTCCAATAAAATGCAGAAACAATAAGTTTGACTATACAGTCCACTAACGCGATTACACCAGCACTGCATTTTCGTTTAAACCACTTCATCAGATGGAGACAAATGCATACCTACACAAAAACCACTCCTTATATATTCATCAAAATAATTAAACAATTAGTTAATTAAAGGGAACAAGATACTTAAACATTTAAAGGTGTTTTAAAGGTGGTGAGCTTTAAATGTTTTCATTTTATGTTTTTTTATTTATTATTTTTTTCTATATTTATCTTATTTTAAATGTGTATTAAAATCAGTTTACATTATAAAGTGTTGGTAGTATAGGATACCACAAGCTGTAATGCTGTTGCTGGTTGTATTAAAGAATTTAGTTTGTTTTATTAGATTAAGTTATTATAAAGTTTTTATTAAATTTTGATAATAATATTAATTTATTAATCCATTCATGTATCAGGTCAGTGTGGGGGGAATCCATTATAATATATTTTAATGTATGTGTTGTATGCATTATAAGTCTTACCCCTTTAAATGTTTAAGTATCTTGTTCCCTTTAATTAACTAATTGTTTAATTATTTTGATGAATATATAAGGAGTGGTTTTTGTGTAGGTATGCATTTGTCTCCATCTGATGAAGTGGTTTAAATGAAAACGCAGTGCTGGTGTAATCGCGTTAGTGGACTGTATAGTCAAACTTATTGTTTCTGCGTTTTATTGGACTGAAGAGTCGTTTTAATAAAGGAATTTGTGTGGATTACGGATTTGTGCCTCTTCCATCTGTTCTGTATTTTTGGTGTTTTGGTGAACATTGGAACAGTGATTCTTTTTGGTTTGTGAGATTTTATTATAACATACTTCTAGTTTGGAGGATAGTGAGGAGGATAAATTAGTAAGCAGAGGGGCACCATACAGTAGAGAGGGAAGGAGATAAGTAGTGGCGAGAGTTAGTCTGGTAGCAGGAGAGAGGAAGTGGTTGTTTCTATAAAGTAGGCCGAGTTTTATGTGGGTTTTCTTTATGTTTAGCTGGACGTGAATATTAAATTTTAGGCGTTCATCAATGGTTACACCAAGAAGTTTGGCAGAGAGAATAACCTCTAAAATGGAGTTGTTATGGCTGATTATTTGAAATGAGTTTTTATCAATAAGGGAGGACTTAGAAGGAGAGAATAGAAGGATTTTAGTTTTGTTAGCATTTAATGAGAGGTGATTTTGGAGCATCAAGTTTTCGGTAGTAGAGATGGCTGTTTGTGTCAGTAGTTGGAGATCTGTTAAGTTGGAGGCGCAACAGATCAGATTAGAATCGTCAGCATATTGAACAATTTTAGTATTGGGTATGGCCATGTAAAAGTCGTTAATAAAGATGTTGAATAGAACTGGGCCAAGTATGGATCCTTGGGGTTCTCCAGTGGGGATAGGATGAAAAGTGGAGGTGCCCTGGCCCCATTTTACAGCCTGGGACCTGTCAGAAAGATAACTGGAGAACCAGGAGAGAGTTTTGTGGGAGAGATTGAGATTAGACAAATGATTAAGAAGGTGGGTGTGGGAGATGGTATCAAAAGCTTTAGATAAGTCCAGCAGAACTGAGGATACTAAATTACCAGAGTCACTGGCTAAATTGACAGTATGTAAGAAGGAGAGAATGGTGGTGTTGGTACTATGTCCTGGGCGGAAGCCGTGTTGGGTAGGAGAGACTAGCTGGTGTTTGGTAAGGAATGGCAAGAGCTGAAGGTGGATGCATTTTTCAAGGAGTTTAGAGAGAGGGGAAAGGATAACTATGGGGTGGAAATTAGATATGTTACATTTTTGCCAACCTTGTGAAGTGGAAGAATATATGCAGAGCGCCATAATTTGGGTACATAGGATTCAAGTAGGGATCTATTGATCAGGATGCTAATAGGGAGAGCAATACCATCGGTGGCTATTTTTAAGAAGGAGGAGGGAATGTTGTCGGAGGCATTGGAGCAAGGCTTTAGTTTAGAGAGTAGTTTCTTTATCTGGTAGGTGGAGATGGGTTTGAGTTCAAAAGTAGGGGAGGGAGAGGATGTTTGGTTGGGGTGGGGTAGAGGGTTGTTGTTGGTAAAGGTCTTGGTTAGCTCAGCTATAGAAGTGGTGAAGAAGGTGTTGAATAGTGAAGCAATTTCAAGGTCAGATTTGCTGGTGTCGGGGCAGGGATTATTTTTAGTACCTGGCCTAAGGAGAGAGTTGATAGAATTCCAAAATTTTTGTGGGTTTTTTGCATGATTTGTTTGCATTTTGATGTAGTAGGACTTTTTATCTTTGATAACTTGTTTTTTGGCAAGGTTTCTTAGTTGTTTGTATTTAAGTAAGATGCCTGGCTGTTTAGTTTAGAGGTAAGTTTTCCAGGTTTTATCTCTTT